>NW_017306891.1:876178-910176 GCF_000935625.1 Nanorana parkeri
GGGGGGGGGGGGTTGTGAGCAAGCTTTGCTACTAGCAGGAAGTATTAAAGCTTTTGCCAGTCAAAACAGGCCAAGCATGGGGTGTGGAAAGCCAGGTATGTGCAGGCATGTCTAGGTACCTGCACGTATATCTGTCAGAAGATTTTTGTTTTATTTAATTATTTGTTATCTTTTTTTCCTTTTATGAATATTTTTTTTTACTGCACCGAAAATTGCAATAAATAAAATTCATAAAATAAAAAAAAAAAAGACAGAAAAAACAAATT
This sequence comes from Nanorana parkeri, assembly GCF_000935625.1. Taxonomy (NCBI): domain Eukaryota; kingdom Metazoa; phylum Chordata; class Amphibia; order Anura; family Dicroglossidae; genus Nanorana; species Nanorana parkeri. Next base: position 876,445 of record NW_017306891.1, read on the forward strand.
TAATAGAATCTTCTTGTTTGAAATGTAGGGAGCCTGTAATGATATATGGGCACTCCTATTTCCAGCATAGTTACTTAACATGCAAGCTGCTGGGCTGGCACCCTTATCCGTACTTCACTACTTAGTCACTGACCCAGAACAAACATGAAAGCCGGTGAAGTCGGGACTCCTTACAGCCATACTAGTTCCAGGCCACTGACTCATCAAAAGCCAGGAGAAGGATGACAGCTTCATAACCTGTATCTTGAATAACCAAGTCATTAAAGCAGCAACTATATTTCAATCCAGATTCCCTTAAATAGAGGTAGATGAGTAAATTATTTTAAATGGTGTAATGTAATATCAAAGAATATTAACCCCTTCGTGACGGGAGACGTACAGTGTACGTCTTGTCACTTTGTGCCTATATGACTGGCCACGTACACTGTACGTGACGAGTTATATCAGGCTTTGTAATGCCGGTATTTGCTGATTCTCAGCATTTAACAGTCATTCATTAATGTCTCAGTATTGAGGCATTAATTAATGAAATAATTAAGCTTTTTGTAAAAGCTTCTTCCTTTCATTAATGAAAGAATGAAGCCGTTACATGCAAATAGAGGACCGCAATTTGCGATCCCGTATTTGACAGCTCAAAATAGCAGAGAGGCAGCAGTGACTCACCTCACCTCTCTGCTATTTGTTTTGACAGCTCGAGAGCCCGATGTTTAGATACATTTCACTGAAAGGATACAATGTATATCTTTTGAGTGAAATGTATCATTTCTGATCGTCTAGGCACGATCAAAGAGCTTTTAGTGAGATCTGAATCTGACTAAAGTCAGGATCAGTCTCTAAGGTTATTATTAGCTGTTCCTAAGTTTGGATCAGCCTAATAGCCAAAAATAAAATAAAAAAGTTAATTTATCAAGCTGTCATAGTGATTGCTTGATATAAACTGACAAAGAAAAAAAAAGTTTTTTTATTTTATTTTTATTTTTTTTACAAAGTGTAAAAAAATTAAAATAAAGTGTAAAACAAAATTAGGAAAATATAAATTATATATAAATATATTTTTTATACTATAATTAATATAAAAAAATTCTAAAAAAAAATAATAATAATCAAAACTTGTGAAAAAAGTGTTTTCTTCTAGTTTTTTTCCTCATTTTTTTTATTTTATTCAAACTAAGTGAGGGGTTAGGTACACATATGTGATATAATTATATAGCCCTATCTGTCCTCTAAAAAACAATATATAATATGTGTGGGTACATTTAGTAAGAAAGTATATTACTGCTGTGGAAGAATCACACAGCAAAAATGTAAAAAACGTGTCAGTCATTTACGAACAGAACCTGAAAACTAGCTCAGTCATGAAGGGGTTAAGATAATTAAAAAATGGACATTAACCTTCCATAAAGCAAGATCTTCTATGGAACTACAGAACGTTCTAACATTACATACATCCAGAAAAAAATATATAGCAAAAGGGACATTAAACAGAAACCAAAATCCTTTAAGTTTTCCTAATTTGTGTATTCTAATGCGGTCATCCAGCAGAAAGGCAAAGCAGGCTTCCGATGAGACAACTATCTATCAATGCTTAGTGAACGGAGAGATAAAAGACTCTTAACCCAATGTACAGCAGTACACTTTATACACTGTGTTAAAACCATGAAATCATATATTGAAATATGTATGTGTGAACCTAAATGATGATTGATTTTCTATATTTTAATCTATCCAAGTTTGGAGATGCAGTTTCGACTGTGCTGCTGATTTTGAGTTTAGAATTGTTAATCAATCAGTAACCCCAACAAGCAGATCCTAAGTATAGTTTGAAACAGTTGTTAGGTATGACCAAAGAGTATGGAACTCCCTAATGCAATGTGAATTACTTTTAAGGTAAACATCTCATAGGTTATTTTAAAGTAAGAGCATGGATATAAAAGGACGTGGGATGATCCTTCAAGTGCACACACAGCCTCACACAGACATACACACAGACACCCCCCAACACACACACACAGAAGACAAACACATGTTAGGACTATTTTTTTACTTACTAACTAAAGACACATTTCTTAAGCATCTTATAGACTTCTGCTGTAAGATATACTATATTTTGTAATCATCGAGCATCTTATGGACTCATTCTGTAAGATATACTATATCTTGTAATCATTTGTAACTTGCAATTAAACACATTTTTGAATTTTAAGAACAAACGCAATCTTCTATTCGAACTTCTTCTATCCTATGCTTCAAGAAAATGAATATGACATAAAAAATCATAATTCTAACACATTGGAATTTAACAATCCATTGATGAATCCTACTAAATCACGGCTAGAGATGTCCAGTTTATTACGAAATCTGTTTGTCAACATTTAGATTTATAATACTGGACATCAAAGAAGAAGAAAATTCCAATCATTGAGCGCCCTTTACAATAAAATAGAAAAAGAATGATAATTACCTGCCAAGCACGATTCTGCGCCTCCTCAAATCCAAGTGCGTTAAGTTCTTCAAAGCTGAAGCTGAAATCGTAGTTCTGACTTGCAAGGTCAGTGTGTGGCAGTTCTGGGTTTGGCACTGGACGCCGTGTCATCTCATTGGGAGCTGCTACATTTCTGACCGCCTCAGGCATACGGGGCTTGTCGTGATGCACCTGTGTGTCGCCACTTCGCATATCTTGAAGCTTTAGTAGAAATAACATTCAGCAGAATTACTTGACAAATCAAATACAATTCACCAATACCTCATACAACACTACCAATATCATTACCACCATCACATCACAAAAGAACAGCAGAGTGAGACAACAGTTTCTTTCCAGGCAGGTTTCATGATTTTATCAGTTTGTCTCACCACACAGACCACTAACCTGACATCAAGCCCGGAATTGAGGATATGAAGAAGGAGCATTGAGCACCCTCCTTTTGCACCCCTCTTTCTAGAGCCTTACGAGATCCCCACAATAGAGTCATACACATGCCGATAGAGCATGCAGAGTCTCAATCACCCCAATAAAACCACTGCAGTTTTTAACCTATGAAATGAAGTAATGATTATTTTAAATGCACAAAGTCTAACAGAGGCAGGTTTGCAAAGCAGTGAATGCAAGTACAAAGTTTTTGCCACCAAAGATCCTAAGCAACATAAGAAGCTGATAGGTGAATTTACCTGATAGCATCAACCACACTCTAAAATATTACTTCTGGTTATACTGACCCAGATCCGTTTCATACAATGAGGAGTTTTCAGCAAGAGGTGCGGCACTGGATGTGGTCATGGAATCCAAGCACTGGCAACATTTTAAAGTGACAGTAAACTCAGGAGTTAAATCTTAAAAATACATTCAAGTACATTAACTATAAACAAAAATGGACCTTATTTGTGTATCACTCGGCTGTAGATCCTCAAATCATCTCTGAATTGGTGCTGACACTGTCCTTCCTTCTGGAGGGGGGCGACTTTTGTTCCCCATGGTCCCTGTGTGTGTTGTAAAGGAGTCACCGCTCCAAACTTGCTCCTGTGATGGACTACAATCTCAATACAAATTAATAAACTGAACGTAAGTTGTAGTCCATCCCGGGAGTGAGCTTGGAGCAGTGACTACTTTACAACACAAACAGGGACCACGGGGAATACAAGTAGCCACCTCCAGAAGGAAGGACAGTGTCAGCACCAATTCAGAGATGATTTGAGGATCTACAGCCGAGTGATACACAAATAAGGTCGATTTTTGTTAGTACGTAAGGTACTTGAATGCATTTTTAATATTTAAATCCTGGGTTTGGTGTCACTTTAACTACCCTGTGCAATTATGCTTTTTAAAATGTGTCTTTATAGGAGGTGTTAGCGCTGCTGACATCACCAGTGCTAATCTATCTAAGGGAAACCAGGAAAAATCTGGGAAAATTAAGCTGAGCTAATCAGTTATGTCCCATAGAAAGGTCAGGCTGGACAATGCTCCTGGGGTCCAGAAGAGTTTATAGATATGGGATGGTTGCCGGATCTAACCATAAACCAACCATATCGACTGAATATTCTCACACATGTAAGCCCTTTCATTCAGTATTAACCTGCAGGGTGTGATTCATGTTCGATGATTAGGTGGAGATTTATGATATCTTCAATACTAGGAATAATTACTCTCTAACTGAAAGCTTTTCAGTTACCAAGAATTTTGCCCAGGAAGCAAAAATGAATACAACTGGTGGGTGCAGGCCAGACACTAGGCCCTGCCTCTAGTAAGCAGCACTAGCCACGATATTCCACATACAGTCAAAGGACATAACTCAGCAGGTCTAACAAGTAAAATGTCAACAGAATCCTTACTGTACTCTTGAACAGGTGCCAGTCGCCGAAGTTCATACTCATCTCCTTCTTCAGCTCATCCATGCTGCATTGTACCAGGACACGACCATTGATGTTTGCCTACAGAGACAAAATCTTTCAGTAACAGGACAACGACCCTAACTCATGCTATGGCCTATCTGTCAGCAGAAAAATGTTGCACGAAACTAACAATCCAACAATTATATTCATTTACGATCCAAGCTGAACCTTTACAGCAAAAAAACAAAACTTCACATGCGTATTGGCGAATGTATGGGAGATGGTTCTGTTATGAAGTTAAGCCTAGTAAATCATCTGGGATGCATTACTAGGGATGCACCGATACTAGTATCGGTACCGATACCAAGTATTTGGGAGAGTAAGTGCCTTAGGGGAACATGGAGCCAGCTTCCCAGGCCAATCAGGAAGCCCGGGCGGCAAGTAATGACCCACCTCCCAGCTTCCTGATTGGCAGGGAAGCCGGCTCGATGCTGACTGGCTGGGAAGCTGGTCTCCTTGCCATTCACAATCAAGCCGGCCAGGCAACATGGAGCTGGCTTCCCAGGCAATCAAGAAGCCGGGTAGTATGTCATTACCCACCGCCCGGCTTCCTGATTGCCCGGGAAGCCTGCTCCATGCCAGCGCAAGCACCGGTATCTGTATTTGCTATCGGCGTACTCGATACTGAAAATACGGTAACGGTGCATCCCTAGTATACACCTTTTGATTTCTTGTAAATATTCTCCTGAGTACCTCAGGCCCCAATATAGGGCACGCTATATGGCTAATTCAGGATTTAGATCTCGGACATATTCCCCCTTCCCATGCAATACATCCTTCCACATTGGTCATGACGCAGCACTCTGTACTAAGGGATGTGTGTGAGCACCAGAGCTCAAAGTAAATCTGGTCAGAAAACCAAAAGGTACATGCAGGCATCTCTCAGGGTCTTTTTTCTCACAAGCTATGCTGGCTTGATAACAGAGACAGGTACACTTTACAGAACAGCTATGTAAATATCTATTTTACAGGATTATTTCCAGGATAGTGAACACCTAGAGGGAGGCTCAACATTATAGGAACAGGGTCACAACTGAAACAATGTCAAGTACCCTGGGAAAATCTGCCACTGGAGCCTAGGAAATTGCTAGGAGATGTGATGAATAAAATGAGAATTATTAGAAATAAAACATTGAAACTCACCTTGCGAATGGTTGCAGTGTACTGCGCCAACATGCTCTGCTCAATGCCTTCAATCTGCTTCAGCTTTTCACACACCGCATCCACATTCAAGGCACTCAGTGCAGAAATGTGTGCAGCTGCCACGCCGCCGCCGACACCACCATTAACCTGCTCACAGAGAACATGGTGTAAGTAGAGGAAATAAAAAGTCATACAGATAAATAAGTGTGTGAAACACATACACAGGGACAGTTCTGCCACCAAAAGATTCCTAAATGTACATACTACAGTGATCTACCCAACCCTGCTGTGCTACATGGCTGCATAACAACATGGCACCATCCAAAGTCCACACAATAATAAGTTGGTTATGGGACCCTCGAGCTCTTTCAACTGGAAGCCCACCTCCAGCAGTTACAGAGCAGGCCGTGCCACCAGGAAACACCAAGTCACAGACTACTATCTGCAGGGGCTCAGTTGGCCACATAAGCGCCAAACTGCGACAGGTTGGGCACCACAGTTTTAGATTTTGCTTTCCACAACTGGCTGTCTGAGATCACATGGCATGGAAAAATGGTAAGACTTTCCTAAATTCTGTTTTCTCCAGAATTCATTTGAATGCAACAGATACTCATTTATAATCCTTGACACAAAAGAATTACAACTAATAGTTAAGTAGAGTAGATGTTGCCACCTCAATCAGCAATCAAGCCTAATCGCCCTGTGGATCTGAACAGAAGAAGGAGTTACCGGATACATAACTCCTAGCATTCAGCACCACATCATACAAAGCTCGAAGCGACAGTCATCTGGTCAACCTAATAGGAATATTGACCAGGGTGTAGAGGCTAACATGGGTTAAAGGGAGGCGCCCACCATGGAGTAGATAGATCAAAAAATTGCTTCCAATTTGTTAGTAGGATCATTATAGAAAGGAGCGTCTTCTGAGGAAATGGTCAAAGCTTTATTAATGTGAGACCCAAGTGGGTTGACTATTTTGTGACCAAATCCTCTGCAAAGGGATACTGCCAGGAACTGCTTAGGGACAAGGAATTATTTGTCTGGGTGTTTCTAATCATTGTGCATAAGATCACTGAATAAGAGATGAAGAGGAAACATCTTGCTGGAACGTTTGGTTCTATTTGAACCAAGCCCAGACTCTTGAGAGGGGAAAGAAAAGAAGAGTGGAAACCTCTCATTTTAAGTGGAACGTACAGAAAGAAAATTATTTCCTTGAAGTTGAGAGACAATAATGGACTGAAACTCGGCTGATGAGATCTTCTCCTCTAGGGAACGGGGGGATTCTACATCCAACAACAAATCCCAGGATGAAAGAATCAGAAATATAAAGGCTGCGACACTTCACTTGAAGCCGCACGGAGCAATGGGTAGTGGCATTGATTGGACATTCGCGTGCAGCGTGTCACAGGCTTTAGGCATTTCTGCATGAGATTACACTGGGAAAGGTGGCGGTGGGCATTTAAAACCCATGCCATCAGGGAAAGCATCAAGTTTAAACAAGTCATAAAACCTTGCATAACAGCATAAAACAACTCTTGTCATGGGACAGGAAGAGGAATGAGCACCCATAGATAAAAGAGGGGATCAGAAATGGCTGATGATGCAGGCGTATATAACTGGGCTCTGTTGGAGATGATGATAATGAAAATCACCAGCAATCACAAATGGAAGAAATCCAGTTCTCTTTGCAGCTAAACCACCTAACCAGAACCCCTTTACTCTTGTACTCTACACAAGACTGAAATAGGCACAGGAAAGGATTGTGCCTCCTGCGCTTCCAACAGAGCCAAATTCGTAAGCAGAAGTGTCCCCTGCACACCATACAGCTCCTAGGACCTTTAATGCTGTAGAATAGCAATGGTGCTCGCAGTGATGTGCACGGATGGCGCTGTGCAAATCCAGTGATTATAATAATGAAGATCACCAGCACTCACAAATGGAAGAAATACAGAAGTTCTCTTTATTGTAGAATAACGTCACATGTATCCAATAGCCAACGTTTTTCGGGACCACGCAGGGCCTCTTTATTCAGGGCAAGCACTATGCTTAGTTGTCACTATGCCTGCCCTGACGAAGGGACCCTGCGTGGTCCCGAAACGTTGGCTATTGGATACATGTGTCGTTATTCTACAATAAAGAGAACTTCTGTATTTCTTCCATTTGTGAGTGCTGGTGATCTCCATTATTATTATCCGTGGACATCACTGTGACCACCATTGCTATTCTACAGCATTAAAGGTCCTAGGTTCTGTATGGTGTGCAGGGGACACTTCTGCTTACGAATTGGGCTCTGTTGGAGGCGCAGAAGGCACAATCCTTTCCTGTGCCTATATCAGTCTTGTATAGAGTACAAAAGGGATTCTGGTTAGGTGGTTCACCTGCAACCGTAGATGGCGACCCTTACGTTTAGCTTTACATTTAACTGAATCCTGTGCCACTAATGAAAGAGAAAGAAACGCTGCCCATCTTGCCCATGCGAATAGTCGAATGTTGTTTATCACAGCGGGATATGAAATACCTACACTCTTAAAATTCACTCTGACAGCAGTTTAAAGAGTCATTCATAATCAAGAAGCATAAACTTCCACAAAACAGGAAATTACTTAGAAAATGTTTATTTTACATCATTAGTAATATAGTACTTCCGTTACTACAGTTTTTATTGGAGAGAAAACAGGAGGACAACTATATTAAGACGCGAGTATTAAACCATCAGATGCTTACACTACTTTACTGTATCCGAAAAAAATGCCATGCATTATTAAAAACAAGTGAAAGAAGTGACATGCATTGTATCCATCTACCACAGGTAGAAGGACAGCTGCAAAACGTATATTGGTGCTACTGGCTTGTGTCCTCCACCATGCTGGCCAAAGGCTGAATTTGATGCCCGTATGGGGGGAAAAAAGGAAGTGTTTTTGTTCTGTTTGGTACTTGGAAGCAGCCTAGAATGACCAGTTTCCTAGTGCGTTTGAAGGAAAATGCTTATGGCTGGGAGAAAGGTCAGCGCCTGTTAGTGAGTGTACGTGATAGCAGCAACTCACTCCTGACCTAAGTACTGCACAATTTAAGTAGAGTAGAACTAGAATATTAATATCAAGGACTTAAATAAATATCACACCTGGTGCAGAAATTTCCACTCTGCTTCTTGAAGTGCAAAAAACACAATAAATAAAGTCAAACACTGCTGGCTCTGTTATACTAAGAACCTCCCCCTCCCCCACCACACACACACACACACACACACGCACACACACACACACACACACACACACACACACCTCTTGCTGTTGGACACTCACTGAGTGTGAGGAACATGTACCAGGGTCCATGTTTTAACACTCATGTGTACAGAATCTAAGGGAATCCTTACATGGCTGTTATGTAAACCTAATTTTCTGTACCTGGGGTATGAAGTATTTAAAGTGACACTAAACTCAGGAGTTAAATCTCAAAAATGCATTCTAGTACCTTAACTATTAACAACAATGGGGGGAATTTATCAAAACTGGAGCAGACAAAATGTGGAGCAGATTTGCACTGCAACCAATCAGCGTCTCTCTCTCATTTTCAAATCTTACCTGAACAAACTGAAGAGAGATGCTGATTGGTTGCCATGGGCAAATGCCTTAGACTCTGTCTGCTCCCATTTTGATAAATTCCCCCCAATGTATCTTATTTGTGTATCACTCAGCTGTAAATCCTCAAATCATCGACTACCATCTCAGTACAAATTCACTCATCCCCAAGTAATATTATGCTATAATTTTGGATTTAGGCAAGCCCAGACTATTATGCCTTGTACCAGCTCAATTGCCAAGTGTAGAGACATCCTTTTAGGGCCCATTAACACTTTTCCAGCTACTAAAACCGGGAGTTTTAACAGGCTAGCTAGAGTGTTGCGACAGCTTCGGCAATTAACCAAAACCAACTGTACACTCCGTTTAGGTCTCCGCACAGCAGCGCAATGTCCTTCACTGTGTTGACCTGCGGTACAGTCCAACGCATTGCCAATGTGCATGTCTGCACTTTTTTTGCAGCGCACCACACCTGCTCAGTGGTATGAACAGAGCACATAGAAAACAAATATTTTCTATGTGCCCTAGCAGTGACTGTCGTTCAGTCACTGAAAAAGTAATTTTTGGCTTCATCCACTACCATGTGTTGAAGGCAGCCATTTTTTTTATAAGCCTTGCTCTTAACTTCATATACACTATATGGCTAAAAGGTATGTGGACACCCCCTCCAGTTTAAATCGTGCCTTTACCCCCTTTGACTAAAAATCACAAATCGGCATGCACCTCTGCACGCTCATATGAAATTATCTTACATTCATTAGTTAAACATTTAATTTTTTATACTTCCTGGTCCACTTGGACACAAATGATGTAATCGTACCCAAGTATTGCATCCTGGGAAGGTTACATCAGCAGAGCATTGCCAGGAAATCTCACCTGTAATCTCACAAGATCTCAGGGAAATGCATTTTCTTCCCCTGAGATGATGTGCATGGTCACATGTCCTAGTCACATGTGCCAGAGTTCCAGGAAGTAGAGGGAAATGGATTAATCTGCCCTTTAGTAAAAAAAAAAGAAAAATGGCCACTGTGAGAAGACTGGGGAGGAAAAGAAAAATAAGGAATGCAAAGAATAAAAAGTCGGCAATTATCTCTAAATAACTGTTTGTAGATTGTAATTACTAAACATTTCTAAAGGTGACTTTTTTTTTTTTTTTACGTTCCTCTTTAAGGGTACCGTTACTGCTACTGCATATAAAGATGCAAGACCGTGCCCCCGTACACAAAGTCAGGTCCATGTTTGAGGAGTTTGTGTGAAGTAACTCAAGTGGCCTGTACAAAGCTGTAACTTCACTGAATACATTTGGAATAATTGGAACATGGATTAGGAGCCAGTCCCTTTAGTCTAACATCAATACTTGACTTCACAAATGTTCTTTTGGATGAATGGGCTAAAATTTCCACAAATCTTTAAACTGTTTTGGAATAGGATGTCCAACAGACTCATATAGGTGTTGTCAGCTCTGCTGGTTTTATGCTTTGTAATGGCAGCCATGTTGTAAATTATGAAGCAGTCATTTTCAATGCTTGGCCACCACCAGCTCATAGTTGAGGCAGTGAACTTAGGTTTCTTGTACTTAAGGAAAGAAGCCATTTATCTTTTGAACCCCGCTTATAGCAGAGGTCGCATTTTTGTGAGACCAGATATTGACTGTGCATAGATAAGACAGTGGTTGTAGAGCACATAATGGACACCACCACAAGAGTGGAGCAAAGATGATAGCAATACTGGATATCATATGTGTAGTTATTGTTTATATAATAACTACACTATGTGTAATTCTTTGCCATCTCTTATGTGGACAGGCCTATCTTACAACTGTGCTTTACGTTTTGTCTGCAATAAGCAACATTGCAGAACAGAGGGCCCCATAAGGGTCACAGAATCTCCTCCCCAACATCAGGAAGGGCCCTGAAGGTACCCGCACCCTTTGCCATCTGTGGATCGATTTCAATCAAAAATGCATATGCATATAGTGCATAAATAAATCTAAAGTGCTAGTGCACCGCGCTGACAGGCCTTAAGGGCCGGAGTGCAAAAATATTGCCCCGGACTAGCCATAAGGCCTGTCCAAGAGGCATTGTGCATTAAATGCATTAAGTGTCTTGTCAATGTTTCAGTGAAACAGTGTTGGGGTCCCACACCCAAAGTTATTCTCTGGCACCCCAGGGACACCACCCATCAGGAGGCCATATACCAAGACTTTCCACCCTCTCACAAGAAGCAGCCCGGCACAAACCTTCACTCCACTAAGTAACCATCCCCCCGAAAGGACGGTTCTTTTCCCCACTGGAAACTGATAAGAACAGATACTACACTTGATCTTAGCCAAAAGGCCGAGAAGCGATTCGGTTCTGCTCTTCTAAAAATGAGTAGCCACGCAACTCGTAGTCTACAATAACCCCATACACCAGACCATCAGTGTGCTTAAAATTAGAGAATCCTGAAGGAGGAAAGGAGTGTGAGGCAAGTGGGTGGCACCACACCCCTAGTAGTAATATAGAAACAAAAGAAAACGTGGCTACAAAAGAGCCCTGGGGTGGTTTTTAGGTGCCACAAAAAATTAGTCTTACTTTAATAAACAAAATATGTGATGGTCTCACTGTACATAGGAAACTCCTGGGAGGAACTTGATTAAGCCATCTCCATTGTGAAACCTGTGGTACTGCGCTGTTCTCAGTATTTGTTTTCAAGCTTCTGCAGAAGCATGTTCCAACACGAAGGGGAAATTGTAACACAGTATACCACAACATGAGGCCAGTAGACAAATCTGAGGCTCATAAACATTGCGACAATGACAAAATGTACTTTGTATGTGTCATATGTTCACATTCTCACTTCTTTAGTATGTCTTGCAAACTGCATTTTCGCTTTTGGCAGCTTACGGTTTCTACATACTGTGGAGAACAACAGTCACAAAGGTCCACATTGACAGAAAATCTATTTTGAAGGCTTTGTCCTGTGTATAGGTTACAATCCGGACAGCCATGAAAATTGAGAACTTAAGCCCATTCAGAGCCTCTAACAAGCGTCTATAATTTTCCATTGTGACATTCAACTTGTTGACTGCCCACTTAATAAATCCCTCTAGTTGCTTCTTTATAAAATGGCAGATTAATTGTTCCCTGGTTCTGTGCTCTGCCCTGTAAAGTTTTTAGAGAGGGAGGTTGCATGGGATAGAATCATTTACAAAGAGTCAGTAGTCCTGTTGAGGGGCACTATGAAAAGCTTGCTGCCTGCAATGAATTGTATTAAATTACCAAATTTCCTCACTTTAGCACATCTTAAATGGTTTCTGGGTAATGCCAACTTGTAGTGATTGATTCTACTTTTTTTATAGTTGCTCTTTAAACATGTCATGAAAGAAGTATGTAGGCTGATTCTTAAAATGCTAATTGGCGACAGCTCAACTTCAGGAATCAATTCAAGTATGATTAGGGCAACACATAATTTCTGTCCAGAGGGGACCATAATGAAATTTCAGTATATAGAGAACAATCCGTTCAGCCAAGTCCAGATACGAGCAGGGTTTTTTGGGCCCTATGAGTAAGCGCTGTTGTGTGAAATGCATCAAGGCATGCTGAGTATTTCACTGTTGTTTTTCTGACAAAGGTTTAAATAAGAAAAGCTTGATAGCATCTGGACCTGGCTGAACAGATTGTGTTCTATATATTGAAATTAAATTTGCAGACAGGCAAGAATGAAGTCTGTGGCTGGTGCTGGAGAAGAGATGTGCCAGGGTTCCATGTGTGGTAGCAGTCACTTTACTGGGGACCTTAAAGCATATCAAAATTAAAAAGCAAAAATGTAATATATTGCAGCTTACCAAACCTTAGATGTGTTGGTTGCATTAGTTTTCCTTTATTACACCTGGTGATCCTTCAAGTAACACACAATCTGTTCTTCATGTCTACACATTTCTCCATTGTTTTTATGGAGGGAGCCATGGTTGTCACACAGGCTTGACTTCAAACATGTCTACATTAGTTTATCTACATTCTGTTCTGGATTGGTAGAACTAGTAGTTTACCCAATAAAGAAAATGTTCATTTGAGCGTAAAAGAGGGCACGAAGAAGTGACAAGGACATTACATTTCTGACAAGACCAGTAGATGTTTTCCACTTGCTGAAAATTTTCGTAGCTTGGAAAATGAAAAGTAAATGCCACCACATCTAAGAACTCTAATGAACATGGCCACTGCTGAGTCCGACTTCTAATTAAGTTCGAACTTCCAGCTTGCACACTTGTTCCAGAACGATGACTTGCTGAGCACTGAAGCTAGAGGTAAGGCATTATATTTGGGGAATAACTTCTGAAAGACGTTAGAAATGGTACCAATGCTACCATTGATCATTACCTTCTCAATTATTTTAACTTCGTAGTGAAATGCACATTCCTGTCTTGGCCTAGAATTTGTGGTTACACAACTCCCTGGCCCTAGGCTAGCAGTACAGGAGCAGATCTCTCAAATTGAGACATATGCTTGTGTTTGTTGAATTGTGCTATATTGTGAAATGATTTGGGAACTTTGAATAAACTCTGGGTGCAATAACTTGTACTTACAATGCTCAGAAGTGAGGTTTTTGCTTTATTTAGGTTTCTGAGCTTACAAGAAGCCTGAAGGTGGAAGGGGAACTAAAATAAGTACCGCCGTAGGGCCTGATTAACAGAATAATTGTTTCTTGGTCATTCCAGTAGAGTTGTATGGAATGTGCAGGCTTGTACGTCTCGGATCTGCAGTGAATTAAGGTAACCACATTTAAACCAGAACACCAGGCAGCGCAAAAATGTTCTCCGCAGCACCCTCTCCATGTGCAGTGGATGTCTCCCCAGCACCCTCTCCATGTGCACTGAATGGAGTGGAAGGAATTTCTCAATTATCTGTTTCCTATATGGAGTTATTCTATTGTGTATTCCTGTGATGTCATCATAGGGCTCCTAACAGTTCCCTTAGCATTGGCAACCATTGGGAGGATCTGCAGGGTGGTGCTGTGGGGAGGGGGGGGGGTGCGGGGGGACTGTGAACAGGTTTGTGGGAGATGACAGGGGAGCAGGAATCGATCCTGCCATTCCTGTATCTTAGCATATCAGCTAGTATTGTAATTGCGTTGGGTATAGTGATCAAAGTCTCCTTCCTGTCTCTTCATTGTTAGTTCTTTATGATTAACATTTTCATAACAAGTGTACTACAAACAAACTTTTTTAAAATGAAGTTCCACTGCTGCCACGAAGATCTCCGCTGCTTTATCCTCTTGGTGACCCTGGAAATGTTGACTGACTGAAATGAGGAGAACTGAGACTCAGGACAGCACCGCAGGGAAAAGCACAGAAGTACAGACCACAAGTCTGCTCCACTGAAACCTCACATACTAAAGTCAGCGTCTAGAGCTCCTAGGCAGCTCGATGCTGCAAGATCCTGATCACTTGATCTTGGAGAGAGACAGCAGAGCAGGCATAAAATGTGCTCCACTAAAGCATCATACTCTATTATCAATGTCCAGAGCTTCTAGGCCAGAGCTGAAGGACATTGATCAGTGGATTAATGTATTGGGGAGCAGAGATAGGCAGAGCATGACAGAAAGTCGGCTCCACTAAAGCTTCAGACCACTGTCAGTTTTCTCAGCTTTCAGGAGCAAAGTCTGCTCCACTAAAGAATCATACTCTGTTATCAATATCAAGAGCTCCTAGGCAGGACACTCATCAGTAGTTGAAGGTTCAGGGGGTCAGTGCCAAGTAGAGAGGCAGAGTAAGCTCAGCATTAGCAGCTAGGGTCTTTCTGCTCCCATCACCATGTCAGAGTTCCCAAATTACAACTACTGGGTGGGCAGCACATAAAGAGCAGGCTGAGGTTACCCATCTCCACAGCAGAAGAGTCAACAGCCACTCTTAAAGCACACTTTGAAGATCGTTTACAAGAGAATGGGGCATTCTGATGTCAAATAATGAATTTTAGAAAGTATAGTCCATGAACAAACATATATCTGTGTATATAGAAAAGGTTCCAAGAATTACATGGACGAGCTTTTACATAACACGCCTGGAAAATGCACAAACAACAACACACATTGGTTTACATACTTGGTCTCCCACAGCAGTGTTATGAAGTCATATAGTAACCACATGGTCAAAGTAGCAAAAAGGTACGTGTGTGATATACACAGTGGAACATCGAACAACAACCCCCATCATATTGTCTTAGTTCCCGTTCACACTAGATGTGGTGACTGGCATTTTTCGGCTATGTGCAGGTGACAACGAAGTTGATTTAAAAGAACATGTTGACAACATGCACATTCCAAATAGATAACTTAAGAGCAGAAAGAAACCTTAGCGTAGCAGTGTACAGACATCTGCACTACATTGCAGCGCTCCTTGCCATGCAGAGCTCCCTTATGAAGCATTGATCTAGTGGGGAGCCAAGAACACAGGGTTAAGTTGCTGATTCAGCACAACGTGAGTATTAGTATGCAAGCAGCAGCCTGTCCACAGCACGTTGTTAGTGGGATGAACAATTTGCTGTATAACTATTTTGTGTCGAGTGCCATCCATTTCAAATATGCAGATTGGTATCTCTCCCCACAAGCAATGTTTTATTTAACAGGCCGTCTCCACTTTGTTTTGTAGAAGGCTGAAGCCTACCATTTCACTGGCTCCAATTTTATTTTAGAATGTATTTTTCTATTTTTTTATTTCCATGGGCTCAGATGAGGTGGGGGAAGTACTTTATACAAACATGAAAAGCAATTTCTGAATATTTGCTTAATGAAAAGAGCATTGTTGAAGCTATGCAGCCCTAAGCGTGCCCAGCTCACCAAGATGCTACCCGTTTTCATTGACCTAATGCAGATTTATGTGGCTGCACGGAAAGGAGATAAAATATTCAAGGGAACGACAACTGCAATTTTCTTATATTTATGTTCATCTTTTAAATAGAAAAAATATTATTTATCTTAACCAACAAGGCAGATGAGATTTTACAATAAAAATGTCCATATTAAATTTAAAGGAAAGTTCCATTTTCTACTTCAAAACGTCATCTAGAGTTTGTGTCATTGCCATCTACTGTCTGAACGATGATGACCTTCTCACCACTAAGCAGAAGTTCTAGTATAACAGGTTACCAGCAGTGTTTGATTAGCACAATGACAAGTACCTTTATTTCAGTGGAAGAAGTTTTTTGGGGGGAAATGGAAAACCCCTTTAGGTTGCAAAACCCTTCAATATGAAAATTGAACTTTACACTGAGTACTTGAAGACTGTACCAATAAAATCAATCCAGCAGAGCTCTCAGCCCTAGAACCATGAGTGTAATGATCACCCTATCCTAGAAGCCTTGGGATGTACAATAAAAATAATGGAGAAAAAAAACGCCAAAAAAAACAAGCTAAAAAACGAGCATAAAAAAAACGCTCAGGTGTGAACCCAGCCTAAGACAGCGATCTGGGTACAGCTCCAACTTACTTTATTACTGCTGAGCTCTGCATTAAAATAAGCACCGATTCATTAAAAATAGCAAAAATCACACATGATGCCGAGATATAGTTACAAGCGGTAGCAGACCTGCATCTGAGTGTACTGCTAATTTTTAATCAAAACTGGATTAAATTTAAACCAGTAGCATGCTATTCTAATAACAGCTAGAATGCTAAGGTCTTAATAGGTAACCAAGAAGGGTTATGTACACATTATCTGCTCTAATGGAGCCAGATAAGTTGCTGACTGGTGAATTGGAATGAGGTGTATGGGGTCTATACCAACTTACCTGATATAAGTTTAAAAAAAATAAATCAAACAGTATTTACCCTAAAGGCCATGTCTTCTGTTGGTGGCACATCGCCAGCAGCAAAATCACTGAGAGAGGCTTTAAAGTGAGACTAAACTCAGAAGTTAAATCTCAAAAATGCATTCAAGTACCCTAAGTATTAATAAAAATGTATCTTATTTGTGTATCACTGGGCTGTAGATCCTCAAATCATCTCTGATTTGGCGCTGACATTGTCCTTTCTTCTGGAGGGGGGCTACTTTTGTTCCCCATGGTCCCCGTTTGTGTTGTAAAGAAGTCACTGCTCCAAGCTCACTCCTGTGATGGACTACAATCTCAATACAAATTAGTAAACTGAGATTGTAGTCCATCACAGGGCGAGCTTGGAGCGGTGACCACTTTACAACACACTCAGGGACCATGGGCAACAAAAATCGCCCCCCTCCAGAAGGAAGGACAGTGTCAGCGCCAATTCAGAGATGATTTGAGGATCTGCAGCCGAGTGATACACATTTATTATTAGTTAAGGTACTTGAATGTATTTTTAAGATTTGACCCCTGAGTTTAGGTTCACTTTAAGGTCTTCATGGCCTTTAATGTGGTTAAATCTCACTTCCAAGCAAGAAAGCGTCATCTTGTTGACCTGGCTAGCAAAGGAGCGACTCCATAGTAAAATGTAAGTGCTCTGTTATTAACTCGGTTCCTAAAGAGTTGTCACCAGTGACCAGATTGTTCATGTGACATCAGCTACTTCCAGGCCTATTTTTAGACAAAATAATAGTAACGGTTAGCATCAGAAGAAAAAAAAGA
The DNA here is from genome assembly GCF_000935625.1 of Nanorana parkeri. Taxonomy (NCBI): domain Eukaryota; kingdom Metazoa; phylum Chordata; class Amphibia; order Anura; family Dicroglossidae; genus Nanorana; species Nanorana parkeri. The sequence continues at coordinate 894,125 of NW_017306891.1, forward strand.
ATGTAGGTGTGTTGCCACAAAGGTGGGAGGCTGTTCACATTATTCACAGCTCAGTGTCTTCTCCCACAGGTGAACGATAGCAGCCAATACTGCTTGATATCACCTAATGTGTGTGATATATGTTACTATAAGTTTCAGCTTCACAAACTCAGTGAGGCTTCATTGGTGAACATCCACCCTGCTTTTCACATGGCATTTTCCAGTTTTCTGTGTAGTTCGCTCTTTGCCAGTATAATCCCAACCATGGAACAAGCCCAGTGAGGGCAGTAAGCTGCTCGGGCAAAGTGTCAGCTGCAGTTTTGCTTCAAATGACTGCAGTAAGAGGGTTATCCTGGCATTAGAAAGAAGCTGTTATGTTCCCTTTCAGCGAGGAAACAGGCTCTAGGCGACCAGGAATGTAAGAAAGAGCAGATTTCGCGATTGTTACATGCTGGCACACATACATTTGTTTGCTCCCAAATAAACAGCTAAGTCGACCTGCGTAAAATAAAAACATGTTACCAGCTAAGCAGAATAGATTCTCTAGTTCGTTTACCAATCAGAACAAAGAGATTCTGTGTCAGAGAACCATTACAGCTAACAATGGAGTCCTCTTCAGACCTAAAGTTTCTAAGGGAACTGTATCTGGTAAACAGAAGGAAGAATTTGATTGGTTGTCGGAAATCAAGCACAGTTTTTCTTCTGCAAGGTCATAAAGCAGAACTCCATCCAAAATAAATATTGCCCACAGGGCAGGCGCTACCTTTCATGGTATCCAACCTTCTATGGCGAAGACATATAACCAGGCTGCAATGCTGTGTGCCCCAACCAACCATACAATATATCCATTTTTTGTACCGTGAGGCCTGATTTGATTCCCTACTAGGAACTTCATAGAAATCCCTTCTGCTGTGTGCACTGCAGACACAGGCTTGCTGCGTCACTGCTTACGTTAAATTAGGTATATGTTTATATACAATAGAAGATAAGTTCAAATGGAACATCTATCCATTTTCTATGGAACCCTACTTAAAGGCGAACTGAACTTTTGGTTGAAAATCATTAAATATTTTCGGGTGCATCAAAACAGAAAAAAGTGCAAAGTCTTACAGTTTGTATTCTTTAGTATGTAGTCACAGCCTGAGTAGAAAAGCCTGTCCCCTGTCAGCATGCTGTAGAGAAGTACCCTTTCACTCTGCTTGGAGGCAGTTGTATTTCTGCAGAGCTCTGACCATGCTCTAGAAAACAGAGACCCCTGCTGGAATTGTACACTCCCACCATGCAGACTTTTTTTGTCCCTTGGGGTCTCTAGAAAACAGAGACCCCTGCTGGAATTGTACACTCCCACATTGCAGGTTAAATCATTTTTCTGCATTCACCACAATACATGTTGGGTACATTGCAATATATTCTGCTTTCATACATCATGTTTATAGCAGAAAACCATTTCTACACATAACAAACGAGAGGGAAAAAAATATATAAAATGCCATTACACAAACAACAGTGAGTCACACCATTAGTTTCTAGACTAGTCTACAGGATATGTATCAACCAGCTGCTGATGCAATGTTAGTAAGGTGGACGTTAAAAGGGACTGATCCTAAAGCAATGGGATGCCACCACACAGCACCACACAAGTGCAGGTTTTACCAGAGGGGAGTGTGTGGGAGTAGACAGATTCTCATCTGCATCTTCTTCAATAATGTCCTAAGCAACATAACAATGTGTACAGTCTGAAAAAGGTCCCCGGCAAATACACAGTATTGTGATGAGAAGGCTAAAGAATTTCTGAGACAAGCCCCCCCCCGATGTTAAGGTGCAACAAAGAATATAAACAATACAATACCTACACATTTACTACAGTTAACATACTACAATAACATTCAGATACAATTGTTGTAAACCCAAAGCCTACCATGCCACCAACGAAGGGGTTTTTGGTTATTTTGTTAAGGGAATACTGCAATGCATACTTGCATATGTAGTATAACCATATTTTACATCCTAACCAGCTTCCTGGCAACTTATTTCCTTGGAGCAGCTTTTGTAAATATTTAAATCAATTTGAGATCGCCTGAAAAATGTAAAATATCTACTTTGTTTTTTTTTTTGAAAGTGCATATGTCACACAAAATCGTGCCGGCTGAGCCTTCTCGCCATGTCCCTGGCAGAATTATATGCAAATCAGGCTTTGTCAGGTGACCTGTAACACCTATTTGCCATCCTCTTATAATCCAACACACTGTGCTTACAACAATGGTTGTAGTGCTGGAATAGGGCTGAGTAGTGCTGGAATAGGGAGAGGCAATTAAAAGTGGTTAATTTTGCACACTATAGCACTTCACTTTGCACTAAGCAACATTAAAAATTGTTGCTTTTGAATTGGAGAAATCAATACATCTTTGTGCAAGTATTTGTTCCCAATGTGGCGTATAACTGTGCTGATCCTGTTCAGGGCCCACAAAGCAATTCTGGCATTTGCAGACAAGCTTCAGACATGTAGCTCCTCTGTATGCTTCTTAAGTGTGAAACCAGCATTTTTGTGCCCTGCCCGACTATACAAATTAAAGTCTTGATTTGAGCACTTCCAGGTCCCGTCTCCTCCAGGTCTATCAATCCCCCTAGTTCCACTAGGTGCTGGCCTCATAGGAGGTTCTAGGAAAAGAACCTTCAATACCGAGCCAGAGGATGACATGAGCCCACCTCCCCTGGAGGCAACCAGATTGGGAATATAAACCAATTTACGGCATGTGAGGAATAACATTTAGAAAGTACACTTAACATGCTCTACTGAATAGATATGTGACTTTTTCTTTTATATGGCTGCCTCCTCAGTCTGTAAATAATGGGTAAAAAATAATGGTAGAATGTGCCCCAGATATACTGTATAAAGGAGAGGACAGAGAGAAGAAGGATTACCATACTTAATGTAGCTAAACCCAGCCTTTCAGTCCAAAGACAGAGATGTGAGAATAGTTAGTAACAGCACACTGCCTATAATTACCAGTCAAGGTTAACTACTTCTGGTTAGTGTCATGTGAACCTCCTCCACATCTTAATACTTACTAGGCCATTGGTTTGATCTCTGGACAAACTGTGTTTGAAAGATGGACGTGACATGGGATGTTGGGGGTGGCCAAAGTAATACTTTGGCAGGTAAACATGAGGTGCAAAGAACGGCTATGGAAAAGAAAAACAAAACATGCAGGAATAAAAAAACCAAAAAAGGACATAACTTAAAACATGGAATAAAAGAAAATGATAACAAATGAAGCTTAAATGTGAACAGAAATCACTGAAAATGTGGCATTATAAAGTAACTCTCACCATGGGTTACTTCAAGGTCTGGGATTAAAACATTGGGGTGATCTCATCCTAACAGCATATACAATTTAAGTTTCTACAGTGGTTTTTTTTTTTTTTTTTACTCTAAACAGAGCCCCCCTGGGATAATGTGATTTCATCTCCACCTTTTGCACACCCTGTTTTTCTATGACGATGCCATATTTTACACCTAAAGTAAAGTCCATGGTCTTGTTGTAATAAAACTGGATGACAAGCTGTGGAAGCATTGACCACAGCAACCAGATACTATCATTCCCTAACCTGGTGGATAGGTAACATCTGATTGGTTCCTGTGAGTTCCAACAATCCCACTTTATATAAGACAAAAACTGAAAACTGCACATGTATCTAAAAATATCCATATGCCTAGAACTGTCATGATCTATTTACCCAGTTCTAACAGCTTACTGTTGTGGGTCTCCAATACAATGTGAGAATAAAAAGTCTGACACCAAGAATAGAAACAACAGGAACTACACCTTACTTAATGGGACTGAGCTCCTGTTATCATACAGACCAGTTTTCTGAAAAGAGTACAGTGGAGGGCACACTTACCCTGTTATAGAAAGGATGTTGTGGACCAGTCATACCACTATAGTAGCTACTGGGGGGCTGTGGGGAAACAACACCACCAGGGAAGGGACCATTAAATGAAGAAGAGGAGCAGACAGAGGATGGCTGACTGAATACAGAGGCTGCTCTTGGTGGGGCATCCTGCAGGGGTAACGTAGGATAGGGGAAGCCTCCGATGTTCATCTGATCTCTGGCTGCACGCACATCTGAAATGGAAGCATCACACATGACAATTAACTTGGAACAGCGCAAGCTGGGTGCAGACCAGGAGAAACAGTTCATGGCATTCACCCATCATACACAAATGTCTCACTAACGTTAAACAATCCTAAGCTGTCAAAGTGCAAACAAGTTAAAGTTCAATTTTATACAAAGTACAGTACTAACTTCCCATCATGTGTCAACAACACTGCCTCTGCTGCACAGAAATCCTAAGCATTGTCAACAACTCTGCCCCTGGCTATATCTCAAACCTTGTCTCAAAGTATCACCCTAACCGCCCCCTCCGCTCTTCCAAGTCCCTCGTCAACTCCTCCCATCCTCGCCTCCAGGACGTCTCTAGGACCTCTCCCATCCTGTGGAACTCTTTACCCCAACCTGTCTGTCCATCTCCCACTCTGACTGACTTTAGGGGATCGCTTGTGACTCATCTCTTGAGGGAAGCCTATCCCACCTCAACCTAACCACTCAACTATCACGTTCTCATACAATTCATCCCCACGCAGCTACCTCCTCATGTATCACTTGCCCCTCCCTTTTAGATTGAGGGCCCTCATTACCATCTTGTCTTGAATTGTATTGTGATTGTAATGTCTTCCTTATATTGTAAAGCGCTGCGCAAACTGTTGGCGCTATATAAATCCTGTATAATAATAATAATAGTCAGCCCTGCATACATTCAGCCCTAGTGGACCACAGAACTCCACCTACCTACCCCTATCTACATTAATAAATTGATTTAATTTCCAGCAAAGCCCCGTCACTGGGTGAAATGAAAGGTCTCTTAGAAGATGTAGTTCTGGGTGGCATGCCTGCATCAATTGGCACTGACTTAGGGTACCCATGTTGATTCCTTCTCTCAGTAGCTGCCCCTACAAGCATTTTACAATTCTGTTGACATCACAGGGAGTAATAAAAGCTACTTCGCACTACAAGCTCTAGAAGGGGAGGCTAGGGGTAAATTTGGGCTATGCCTAAAGAACAGCTTAAAACCCAGGTATTTTTGTTTTAACCTGGCCCAACAGTGGGATTCCCATCTTGTGGACTAAGGCAGATTTGGCCTCTCAGAAAACACATCCCTCCCTCTGATTTGTGATATCATTTATAGATCAAGTGACAAACAAATTACAGTTTTCTGCTTACCAACAAGTCTATGGCTTCTAATGCGATAATGGCAGCTTACTGCTGATTGCTCAGGTCAGAAGTCATGAGTCATGTGTTTTTGTATTTAAACAAAAAAGGCCCAATGGTCCGTTTCACACAACAATCACAGACCACATAACATTCACAGAGCTTCCCTAAGATAAATGTATTTTCTCCATTGAGTTCTCACTTACCTGCAATGATCTCCCGAAGTTTTGGATCCAAATTTACTGTGCAAGGTAAAAAGGTTTTGACATCTCGGGATACAAGAACAGGCGTCCTAGATGAAAGGAACACTTCAAAATTTCTTATGTCGCCATCGATTTCCAGAAGTGGTTCTACATCCTTTGTTGTTGGGATATTTTTAGAAATTCTAAAGAGGAGAAAAAGAAAATGTAAGTTATACTGATGCTGGTATGAAAACAAAACCCTTCATAACGAAAATCAACATTAAAAATTGGAGGCCTGTAAGTGAAGGCCTCACTCGCAGGGTTTATAAGGCACTTCATGGCCACTTCTGACCCAGAACATGGTGGAGAGACCTAATCTAGCCTTCTGGGTCTCATTAGCTAGTTCTTAACAGCGTGTGAAGCACTGCAAAGTGACTTCATGAGAGTTCCAAGTACAATTAGGTAGACTTCAGCAAATGCTTTCTGGGAAATCTTGAAAATAATCCCTTAAAAAGCAAAAAGACATTGCGAGTAATTGAATTTTAACATAACGAGCCGATAGGTAAATGCCTCCAAAAGTGGCTCATCAGTATACATACATTTCCCAACTCATGGAAGGTACTCCTGCATATTCCAAACTTATCAGCCTATGTTAAACACCATGTTTAAAATCCATAAGTGACAGCTGATCGAATTTGAGTTTCCTAAAGGTTTACTAGAAAGTACTAGAAAGCTTTGTACATGGCACTTTTTTCATACTGCGTATACTGCCATGTAACATTGACACTACAAGCTAGATATCCTTTCAGTAAAACAAAACAAAAAAGCACAAGATAGGTATAAGCAAAAGGAAGCTCATCTCAGAACACACACTTTATTTTTATTTTTTAAGTAAAATATGGTAAGATCGCCAACACATAGACAGTGATGGTCCAATAACTAGCAGTAACATGGAGAAAAGAAATACATGGAAGCCACTGGGCATGGGTTTCTCAGTGCTATATAAAGACATATGAATGACGAAAGTAATAGTATGTTGTGCAACAACAGATGATGCTGATGAGACGATGATGATTTCTATAAACGAAAACGTTCAGCAGAAGATGTACATCCGATTTGACATACCCCTAATCATCCTCAATTGACTTGAATGCCAGTGAGTGGGAATGATATACGCAGAGAACAGGTCGCTGGAAAACATGAGTGAGGTATCATCAATGACTGTAGGGACTGTCTACAGTCCGCATGTGACCCTTCTCAAGCGAATGCCTAGGTTGCGGAAGCCACCTTATTAACAAAACATGGACAGAGAAACCACAATTGAGAATGATCATATGGTCATTAATGGTAAACAAAAGGCGGTCCCAACAGGATGTAAAAGTTTGTAGAGGAGCCAATACTGGAGTGATCATAACCTTACATGAGGTTTATAATAATTCAGCTACACAAAATAAGAGGGGAGGAAAGGAGAAGGTTTAAGCAATCGTTTAAACCAGAACTCAGAAAACACTTTCAAAAACAGAGATGTCATCAAGAAATGTAACCAAACATTTAGAGAGTCTTTAGAGAAAGTAATTAGATACTAGTGAATCGGAAGCTTAATTCTTTCTGATTTGGCATTCGCTTTTTTAATGGACTAGCAAAATTGTGCCCATTCCAGAATGGCAATGTTGGGGATATTACATACATTGTTAAAGAGTAGCAGAGGGTAAGACGGCAAGCAGTATGTGCAGCATTGATGTTCAGATACCAAGTACCGTACTCGGTACAAGTACAGATACTTTTCCAGACTAGACTAGAGAAAAATTCAAAAGTTAGGAGGCAGCTGGAGGCATTTGTAAGGCATTTGTAAGGATCATACGGAGCTCCTGGGATTTGTGCATTCCTGTTTTAATGTATGATTTTTTTTTGATAAATATATAAAAGGGATGCACCGATACCATTGTTTCAAGTACAAGCACCGATACTTGTCCAAGTACTCACAGATACAAGTACCGATACATTGTAGTTCATTGTTATGCGACAGTTTTTCTAAAACAATACAGACTAATGATTTCAGGACAGTGGTGGAGAGCCAGAGTCAGGTCCCAGCTGCAACCCCGGTAGTTCTCATGATAATCCCAAGTATCGGCACTGGTATCTGAACATCCCTAATGTGCAGGAGAGGAGCTTGAAGGGAATGATGGTAGGCGGTATGTGCAGGACAGCACAGCTCATCTCTATGGGTGTTGGGAAGTATAGTAGAACAGGCGCTGTGCAGTGTATGGTGTGGGCTAGAAGCAGTGATAGGTGGCATGCATATGTATCTGAATCTTTCATTGTACAAGGTTGGATGGCCAAGGTGACTTATTTGTCCTTCTCCCAGGTCATCTGCAACTGCTCACAGAAAGGGGCCCAATATGTAGCCCAACAAACGTATGTCAGGTTAGTGTGCGCAGAGAGACACATCCATGGGCACCACCTCCCCTGCCTTAAATTCAGATGCAGTCTCTGTTTAGCCAACAATTTTCCACAGCTCAAATTTTGGCCTATTCTTCGAGCTGTGGGTGGACTTGTTGGCACCATGCAGCTCAACAAAGTTCAACTGAGAAATCAATGGAGCTGGGTGATGCCGACAGAGCCACATATGGCTTGACTATCAGCCGATTTACAGAAATAGGCCAAAATACGAACTGTGTAGGGATACCTTATGGATGGATCTAGAGACATATGCTGCACAGGGGCAAGCTCTAGTGGCAGCTATAGAACTGTGAAGAGAATTAAGTACCTTCAACAAGTAAGAAATTACACATGAATTTCAGTTTCAAAGGGGCGAGCCATAATCTATAGGTAAAGCATAAATCCCACATAATGCAACAAGATTCATCTAAACATAGTTTTCATTGATATACAACATGCAAACAGATGCACAAATCAGCACAAATCCAGCATTGTTTACAGTGTACAGATTGAAAATAACGAAACCAACAGTTTCTGAAATCTGCAATATCAAAGTGTAAAAACCAGTAACTGTAGAAATGAAAAAAGAATACTCCTCGAGTTTATGAGCAATAAACTGCAGTTTATGACTCAACCAGTAAATTCAACTTTAACTACCAAGCAATAACACATCCACCAAAGGGAGCAAAAATATATTGCTGAAAAAAAAAATGTGCAAACCAAGCAGTCCACTTGTGCTGATTCTACCCAATTCACATTGTTATAGCACTGGGGTCAATTAATATAGTTTGGAAAAAACTGTCTATTAAGAAGTAACTTCAAAAGGAGCAGTAAAAAAAAAAAGGATTTCTGATTCCAGGATGTATTGCTACTTTGCAGCATAGCCGACGTTCCTGTATATACAATTATTGCTTTTTTATAAATATTTTGATATATGATATTTCAACTGGGATACGCACATATCACTAAGGCAGTCATTTTTTCATTTCTACAGTTTCTGGTTTTTACACTTTGATATTGCAGATTTCTGATGTTCGAGAAATCCCCTCTTGTTTCTATTTTATTCAGACAGTGATTGTCAGCTGCAGTCAGAATACCCAAATTGAGTTATCAGCTAATTGGCTGCTAGCTCTATCCGGCCGAGAATTGTCCATCAGGTTCCTTCGATCAGCTGATCGGAGGATGCCTGGCGTAAGGGTGCCGACAGTGACACCAATTGTGCAGATTTCGCCCAGTTCAGTGGACGAAATTTGTCCCGTGTACACCCTTTTTAAGGCTCCATTGACACCTTGGAGTTTTGTAGATTCTTTCCCCAAGTATGACAACACTCAAGTATTAGGAAACCCATTGTTTCCAATAACCCCTGTACACAAATGAGCATTGCATTGTTTATTATCAGTTGTGTGAAGCTCAAAAGAAAAATACATGAGCTTCTTTTGGGGCAGAATTGTGCATTTGGGCCTCACAGACTTCAACAGGCATGCCTGGAAAACACTTGAAAATGTGTGTTTAAAAGAGAACTAAAAGGGGTCAACTTTTTATCTCATAGTTCTCTAAAGGGTCACGGGAGGACATATACTAACCTCCTCCCGTGACCCAAAGCTCAATATATAAAAGAGCTACATGTGTTTTTCAGGCACTCCCATTTAAAAGTCTATGGGGCCAAAAATGCATGATTCTGCTTCTGATCTATAACTCGTGCATTAAACCTTTTGAAATAATTATGTATAAATGTGCAAATAATGCCTCTAAATCGCCGGGCTACGCTCACACTTAGGTGTGAATACCCAAAGCCCAACTTAAATCTGTAACTTTCAGGTAAGAATGCCTGGTGAGTTTGTTATAAAGGTTCTTGTTTGGGTACTTTCTGTTATAAGGTGACAACGCTCTATCCCTGACACCCAACTGTACTACTGCATTGGCACATGACTTCACATTGATTCAGCAAACGAAATGTCATTTAGTTCACGATTACATTGTCATTAAGTCTTGGACAGTGCGATAGGTATAGATCCTTTGTTTGGGTTTTATTGCATTCTGCTGTGACCTCATTGGCGAGATTTCCCCTCATTTCCTGCAGGGACCTTTTTTCAGTATAAATAGGAAAGGTCTGAATTGGTCAGGTAATTATCACTGTCTGTGCCTTCCTGTTACATTGACAACAGATCCCCTCATTTCTTATCCTGCCTTCATAGGCACACAACATTAGATGTAATATCCCTAACAGAACTACAATATACATCTAACAGAGATTTTAACGCTCCCACAGTCGATCCAAAACGGAAAAAAAATATTTACAGGTTTTGGGCTTTAACTACCCTGGATAAACCGCTGCTTCAAGCTTAAACAACAGCCAGTCTTCCAACCCACAAAGCCATGGTACCTTGGGGTGCCTCCTGGATTTGTCATGCATTTCCATGGTGCATGTGAGCATGACGCTAATCCAAGACCTCCGGGAACTCCATCCAGACCTGCTCCACGTCCCACCCTCTGCCATTCTTCTGCAGCCGAACTGTTGTGAGGACTATAGGGTAGGACTGTGACATAAAGGAGGACATGAAGGTGGACTGGGGACGCTGATGTGAATTTAGGCTCCTAAAAGGAAAGGGGGCTTCTGATGTAAAAGGGAGGTAATGCATGTTTTTTTTCTGTGGGGTCTTCCTTTATAATCTATACCAGCCCCCAATCTGGAATAAGGGTCCTGTATAGATATTGGGAGAACCATATGTCATTTTTCACATTTGTGCTTTTTTACATTTTAGACTGGGGTGCGTTTTGCATACATTTAAATGGGTGCCGTCACTGAAAAAAGGTTAAGAAACATGGTTTTAGACCACATATCTTGTGCAAAGCCCAAGGACAATATATTTGGCCTGAGATGCTTACGGTGTTCAGGCGGAACTGGCCAACCAGCTGCTCTGTCTTGATTCTGACCCTTCCCCTAAATTTAAATTACAATTGGTCACGATAATTTTTTTTTAAGCACTGTTATTTGAAGAAGATGGTCAAGATGATGGATGAAGAGTTTTAATGGTTAGAGGTCCATCGTATCTTCTGAGTTTACCTACCAATGATTGACACTAAAATTCTGCAAGTACAAAGTGAATATATAGGAGTCCTGAGAGAAACCCAAAACGGTCGCTTTTGCACGCAGGTGCTGCATTTTACGAACATGTACAGGAAGTAGTTGGCTGAAAATAAACCGCCTCTATGTAATGTAATCAATTTCTGCAAGTACATTGCTCTGTGGGACTTCAAAATCAAAAGTGTAAAATAGGTGTCCAGGGCAATATTTGGATGAAGAAAGCGATCTGTCTTTCAATTTTATGTAATGTGATCACAAAGCTACACACTATTGGCTGCCCTCTGAGTGACTCATTTTCCTCCACAGACGTCAATGTTCCATACGGTATTCTTCAGATGCAGAGTCACCAATGAGTGAAACTAACATCTTTGGCCATAGTCCTAACTCTAACCTCTTGAGAGTGATGCTTTATTTTGCCTACAAACTCTTTAGCTTATGTTCGTGACTTTGAGGCGGTATTTTCCTATCTTTAGCAGGGCACCCATTTCAGAAGAGATAAGACGTGAAAGGCTGGAATGAAAAACCCAGCTGACAAGTCACATGAAATGTATTAGCTTTCCTCTAATACCCGTTCTGCTAAAACCTGTTAGTACAAAGCTTTTATTATACGCACAGTACAGGCATTGTTTATGAGGGGAAACTGAACAGACTGGAAGAGGTCACGAATGTCGAAACAAACCATAGAAATAAAGCGCCACACAAAAGGAAAACATATACTTAATGTCTTGATGGGATACATTTCATTGTAAACACTTTTCCAAAACCTATGATAAATGTAGGGTACTTTCAATGAAAGTACCCTACCCTACAATGAGCTAAAGCAACCAAATGTCAAGCTTTAAGTAGTAATCTCAGTAAGCTAATGATAATGGCAATCTCAGTTTGAATACTCTTGCTTAATGGGGTAACCTGGGCTTCCTTTTGACAAAGTGAAGGGTTAGTTCAGCTGCATTTCCCAAGGAGATGTTCCAATGTACTGCCAAAATGTTCCACCACGGGAGACGTTAGGGTGGTTCCCATGAAGGGTGATGTCAGTCCTGAGTTTGCCAATTAGTGTACCAAAAAAGGTCTCCACATTATTTTCCTCTAGTTTTCATAAAACTGCCCCAATTTGTACTAATTTGGTGGCCAGTAGTATTCATAAAACAGGCCCATTATGTAGTCAGTTAGTGGCCAGTAGTATTCCTAAAACAGCCGCAACATGTAATCAATTGGTGGCCAGTAGTATTCATAAAACAGCCCCAATATGTAGTCAGTATGGTGGCCAGTAGTATTGGTAAAACAGCCCCAATATGTAGTCAGTATGATGGCCAGTAGTTTTCAAATAACAGCCCCAAAATGTAGTCAATTGGTGGCCAGTAGTATTGATAAAACAGTCCCAATATATAGTCAGTTGGTGGCCAGGATTGGGCTGCGCACTGACCAAAGCTATGTAATGTGTTCTCGCTATTCAGACCAAAGAAAGTTCAGTAGGTACCATAAAAGGCACCACTAAAAACCATTCAAAGCAATATAAAAATAAAACCCTATCAATCATACTTTCTAAATGTTATTAGCAGGATAGAGAACAATGTTCCACAATATTTGTATAATTAGTGTGAACTATGAATTATGCCAATCCCACACAGTCATAAGGCCATGCTGTTGCTCTGAATATTTATAGAAACTGTATTTAAATACCTAGGGGGCATGTAGAACATGATTTACAAATAGTTCATAGATAAAGGATTCTCCACCATCTACAGCCCAGCACAGTACTTGTCTGCAGGATTTAAAGCGCTTCTCAAGGTCAATTGATCTTATTTATAATGGAAGCTCAACATAAATCAGGTTTATTCCATATGCCTACATCACTATTACCCACACTGTAATCCAACAAAATGCCATTTCATTAGCTATTCAACCTGTGTTAAAAAAGTACAATGGTAACAGGTCTGAAGACGTCTGGAATATTCTCACTGCCTTATCAGTAATGCACAATTTGCCATCTATATAGAACCCAAAAATTTAAAATATTCAATTAATTTTTTTTTAAATATGATCAGCTTAAATGTAAATAATTGTCACTTAAGGTTTGGAAAATGTTGTATTTTATAGTTTATAATTAACACAGATACTAAAGACCGTAACGTGAAAAAATAAGTATAGCCCATGGAGACTGTTCACTTTATCAACATATCTGAGCAGGAGAACATTAGATTTTCATTCAAACAGTGCCTGGAGATAACGGTGATATACTCAAATAAAACACAAGGAAAATTGGATTTTCAATACTTTATTCAACACAAATATCAATAGATGTAATGGTGTACTATGGAAAAACTAAGTACACCCTTGGCCTCAGAAGCTGGTATTTTATCCTATAGCAGGAATTACTTCTCACAGGACTGGTATTAACCCCTTTACCAGAAATGACTTCTATTTGCATTACTGTCCACCAGTCTCATGTGACTACATTTGTATTCAGGGAAGCTACTGGTCAAGTTAAATAGGACAAGTCCGACTGTTCTTTAATGTCTACAGCCGGCTTTACTGAAGGACATTGATGCTGATGCCTGTAATTTGACCCAAAGGCTGAACTCAAGGCTAATAACTAAATGCAAAGGTGAAATACAAATATGGTAGCCGATTTAAGGATTTGCATGTCTGTCCATTTCATTCTAAGACTTACACAGCCCTACAAGACTGTGCAGGCTGGTGAACTGACTTTTCCCTGCCGCATGTAAGGTATAAAGCTAGTTACTACCTCTTTACTTTGCTCTCCCCTCCTCGCAGCATGTTCCTTGTCATCACATCTGCACTGCAGGGTACCTAATTGACTCTTATAGGGTTATTCACAAAAGGGTGAAGAGTTTGGAGAAGGCAGGAGAAGTGAACAATCTAGGACAACACAGCTAAAATGGAAAGCAAGCCGATTTGGAGAATCGCTCTGTCACAGCACAGCAGCCCACACTGGACTCCAGGCTGAGGATCCACCCCAGTTCTTGATAAGATAGGGAGACTGGGTGGATCTTAAAAAAAAATAAAAAAAAATTAGAATGTGTATGCGTGTGTGAGAATGTGGTTGTGTGCGTCTGTCTGTTTTTGAGGGCCCGTTCACATTAGTACAGTGCGTTAAATCACACAGACTCGTGCAATTAATGCAATGTACCATGTAAAATCGCAACAGCTCAAATTCTGGTGTGGGAGGTGTGTTGCATTGCCATTTCTTTGAATGGCACCCCAAACACACCTCCCACCCACAGTTCGATCGCCCGCAACGGAACGTGCAGTACCGCAATGCCGTGCATTCCAGTGCGGTGCAACTTGGGTTATGACTTAATGACCGAGGACAAATGTGGGTCCTGAGGTTACACAGGTTGAGAACCACTGGCCTACATTGTTCACTTCTCTTTCCTTCTCCAAACGCGTCACCCTTTTGTGAATAGCCCTGTTAGTGTTAACCCTCCCTTCTCACAGTCTGTGTGCTACGGTGTAGCGTTTTACATACATATACTAGTAGCATTTAAGAATACATTTTATTATTATTCAATAAATACATTACTGCATTAATGGGTGTTTTTTCATATCCATCTGGGTTCAGCTTTACATTTTGTGCAGACTGAAGGGAAAAAAATCAGGGAGCTAATTTATAGCAGCAGAGTAAGAAATCTGGGAAACCCTGTCTATGGTCATTGTGCAAAGGAAAAGAAATGTCAATATTTTGTCAATTTTCGAAACCCGTAGATGGAATATATAGAAAAAGTAATTTTAATAACAGTATTTGGAGAAAACGTTATATCATCACACAAAAGTGGAGTCTTCCTTTAAAATTACAACCTCAGACAGTGCTGAAATGTATTAGAAAGCAGAACTGGAAAATATTAAGTGAAATATTTGCAGAGTGGGAAAGCTTTTACAGATAATCAAAAACAGCAAGAAGGCGGCCATGCCAGAGCTATGCCTCCAAGCACGAGGAGATCAGAATCTGAAGCCACAAGGAACTAATGAGCAGACTGTGGATTACGTTCTAAGTTTCCACTATTGGCGTCAATATTTGGACTAACATATTGACTTGCATAAACATTTGAGAGCAAACAAAACAGGGCAGCAAGCTCTGTGAAATCAATTTCATATTCAGCAGAAAAGCACTAAAAAGATGAACGCCTTGCACTAGTGGCACAGAGAGCTGTGGTGGCGTGTCTCCAGAAGACAGAACCTGACACATACAATGCACTCTGGAGCCACTAGCAAAAAGGGAAACAACCTGTTGGTCTTAAAATGGGAATTTCAGCTTATTTCATATTTCAAACAATTTAGAAAGTGCTAGGACCCAACACAAACAGGGTTATTCACAAAAGGGTGAAGAGTTTGAAGAAAGCAGAAGTGAACAATCTAGGCCAAACTAGTTGATAATGGAAAAATTATCCAATTCAGCTCACTTTCCAGTTAAGCTGTGTTGTCCTAGATTGTTCACTTCTCCTGCCTTCTCCAAACTCTTCACCCTTTTGTGAATAACCCTGAAAGCCAAGTACAATAACTAAGAAATTCTGCAGCCGTAAATGTGAACCTGTAGTCAAGCAATGAACATTCTAGTATTTACTAGTCCTTCACAAATAGAAAACAAGCATTTCAACAAGCCTCACTGACCTCTGTAAATTACAGGTACTGTGGAAAAAAACCATCCTCAAAATTTGACTGAAGAAACAGTGAACTCGTTCAATGTGTTCTTAGCAGCTCAGGGTGAGTTGAGCTGCTGAGAGGACAACTTCAGTGTTTCTGCTGTGAACTTTGAGGGTGAATTGCCAGAGGTCACTGAGGGCTCATTTTAAAGCCTCTTTACTGCATTTTAAGATTATTAAACTGTTACTGTTGTGTCTACCATAAACCATTCCTTACTAGGAGTTCATATGTTTTTTTCAGGTCTGATGCCGATACCGATTATGAGCCACTTTTCAGACTGATAACCGATATCAGATACTGGTAATCTGATTACATTCAGTTGCAGAATCTTGCGATAGCAGCTGAATGTTAACAGCAGGCAGTGGGCCTGCTATCAGTAGACCACTATTGATGGCAGTGAAGGGGAGCCTCTGCCCCCCTTTTCCCCCCCCCCC
>NW_017306891.1:910833-920358 GCF_000935625.1 Nanorana parkeri
ATTCCCACTGTCTTTGTTTTCTGGCAGCGGCCGCTGGCCACTGTCAGAATACCTGCACAGAGCCGGCAGCTCCTTCGATCAGCTGAAGCCAGCCGCACCAACTTTTTTGGAAATTCTTTGAATTTTTTTAAATTCGCAGTGTATGGCCACCTTTATTATAAATCGGTAATAATCTGTAAATTTCACCAATAACTTAAAAATTAGCGAATATAGGCACCGATTATCAGTAGAGCTGATGATCAGTCGCCCCCTATTCCTTGCTCCATCCAAAAAATACCTAAAACAATTGGCTTTAGCTATATGTAAAGACAAACCTATAATGAACAGAATGCATGATTCCAGAGCAGCTGCACTCTGCATGGCTTGCTTCTCTCCACAGACTGTGATGTCTTTTACAGCCCATTCTTTATACCATGACAGTGTTACAATGTATCACTGGTTCCAACAAAGCCAACAGTACATCAGCCCATCATTTGGTAGTTGTAAAGAGATACAATTCTGTTTTCCCAACAGAAGCTTTAGCATTACAGCCTCAATCCACCTTTCTATTATTGGAAATGCTGTGTGGTCATCTAAAAAAGAAATGTATTTAGTTTTCCTTCTTCTGGTCTTGGTGGAGGAAATATGAAATTATCGTGAATGGTCATCCAGGTCTTTAAGTTCTGGTTGGCTGTTTCAGAATGGCAATATTCGGCAATATCTATGAACTACTTTCATGTCAGGCAGTTAAGGTGCTACCTGCTATCTGCCATAAACTTTATGAGCGAGTAATAACTAAGTTGGGAATAATTCACAGCCTTTCAAAGAGACAATCCCATTCACGTGCCTGTTTTCAAATGATAAATCCACAGCATTCACAAATAGGACTACCAGGTTAGGAGTTTCTATAGTAAAGTGGATCTTTCGGTAACTTTACAAGTCAGCATGAACAGATGCTTGAAATGCCTTAAAACACAGTAATGCCACAAAAAAAACCCAAAATACTTTAATCATTTAAAAGCAGCCCACGAGCTCCATGCAAGTGAATTTGCCTAGAATGAGATTATATTAGTCTGCTACAGACAGGGGGAAGCATTTTCACAGTCTCCTTAACCTCTCTGATCAAACTACAACATTGTAAAGGCCTGGGTCAATGGGCTTTTGGTCATTTGAAGAAGGATTTCAATTCCCATACAAGTCTGTTAATGGCAAACCTCACTTGAAATGGGTCAAATGCATTCAGGAGGAAGTCAACTGCAGGTCACATTCCCCTGTCAATGAATTTTGAATGATCTCAGAAGCGTCTTAAACTGATGTCAAACTAATGCCATCGACACAAACCCAAACCTTGTCAACAAACACCCTAACATTTTAGTCACAAGGAGAAATTTGTGAACTCAACCAAGACCTGGACCAGGATGTCATCTGTGAGCCAGGATCTCAGCCCAGGGAGTAAATGCCGACTCTAAATAATGCCTGAACAAGGATTACCATCTTCCTTCTGGAGAGAAAAGCAGATAAAGGCTTTGACTGCTGGAATACCATGATCGGTAATAAATACCTGAAAGTGTTCTACCAACACATTACTTAGCATGCATACACTGACCTGGAAAAAATATCAAATGCTAGGAAGCCTGTGGTGACAAATTTGGGGGCTACCACCGCTTGAAAATGCTAGCTGTCTGGCAGTCTCTAACCTCAAACGTTATGAGTAAGTGAATCAGAACAAGTATACAGCCAGTGAAGTCAAAAGAAGAACTCATGATTTGCTGACTTTACTGGGTCAAGGACTCAAAGTCCTGGAGCCTTAGTATCAGAATGAGAACTGCAGTCAGGTTTTATTGTTGTATCCTCACTGAAAAGGTTTCCCTCACTTCACCGCACTGGAGACACAACAGAAAAAAATCTCACCAAATGAGAGGTCTGATCCTCGGAAGATGTCACTGGAACAAGTGTCCCCATCGGGAGAATTGAAGATATGAAGGTGCCTGTACTACAACGCTTATCACTATGGGCGCTTTTTAGGTCAGGATAGAATTGTTTTAAAGGTCAGATTTAAAGTGACATGGTCATCACCAGAATTATTAAAAGCAGTTTCCCACAAAGGAGGCGGTATTATACTTCTCTTTCTGTTGATCATCATCTTTTATCCTAGCTTCTGTCCACTGGAGTGATAAGTAAAATACCTCTTTAGCAGGGAACTGCCTTCGGGAAAGCCAAGACCCTATAGAATAAAATGTTGGCAGTTGCAAATTTGTATGTTGCACGATATTAGCACAACTTCTTATCAAACCCTAAAATGTATTGAAAAATGTACTTAAA
Organism: Nanorana parkeri; assembly: GCF_000935625.1. Lineage (NCBI taxonomy): Eukaryota > Metazoa > Chordata > Amphibia > Anura > Dicroglossidae > Nanorana > Nanorana parkeri. The sequence continues at coordinate 913,135 of NW_017306891.1, forward strand.
TGCCCCAAAACAGGTGCGACTGCTTCACGGGACTCTAGAAGCGATCTGGTGACAGCTGAGTCGACAGAATTACTTCTATTATAAAGCCGACAGTCTGTTTAAACAGCCCCGATGCTGGCGACGTACACTGTACATCGTCAGTCACGAAGGGGTTAAAAGACTAACTCCCTATTCATGGTGTAGCATGAAGCATGGCCACATCTTCAGTATCACACCTCCCTAAACGGACCCGCTCTTACCAGAGTCCCTGGGTTCTGTTCCCCACAGAGTTCTGTACATATCCGAAATTGGGCTTGGCCCGCACAGCCACATCATCTGTTCACAGATACTTTGACTCCGGCAGAGGGATGTTCAGGACTGAATGGCTTACAAGTGCAGTGACCACACTTGTAGTCGACTGACATTCCCTCCTGTCCCTCCAACTGAAAGTCTGTACCTCAGTATGGACAGGGGCTGGGAGGAAGAGTCTGCAGGAGCCAGAGCAATGCACTGATTTGCCGGCTCTAATGCAAAAAGAAAAAAAATCAAAATCAATAAATCCATTTTTTTCTTTTATAGTTGTGTGTGCATTTATTTATTTTGCAAAAGGTGGAATTTGCCTTTAAAGTGAAACACCAACTTCGCATTACACTGTTTCGGAGAGGAGTTCAGCTGAGGGTATGCAATCTTGGTTTCATGGACTGACTACATCATCACAAAAGAAACCCACTACAAAAATGACGATTTACAATATGCAACAAGGGAAACCTCTTAGAATTCCTCCACACCCCTGACACAATACAAGTGCTATACAGTAGCGCTCTTTAGTGGCCACACTCAAGCCTGCCATGAAGTTTTTTACAAGCCGCTCTGGAAGGCGTACAAGGAGGCTTGTTGTTGATGTATAATTTAGCATGAGAAACAGGAAGGGTGAGAATGCCATCATATGCCTGTGATGGACAATTAGAAAGAATTAATGTTTCATCTCAATAACGCCAACAAAGGAAAGCTATATTTTGATAAATAGAGCTATCTAGACAAAAATGATTGCCACTCGATACATTTGTACTGATACAAAGGGCGCAGTGAAAAAGCTCAGCAGCTGTTGAAATGTTAAAGCCCATTAGGCTAGAGGGCCCTGAAAAGCTTTCTGTGCAGAAAACACCACAGATACTTCAGCCAGCTTGAGGGAAATAAGGCCCCTTTTAAGCAATGCGCAAATTGGCAGGACATTTACATTTTTAGCCGGAGAAGAGAATGTAACCCTTATGAAGACAAAGTATGACCCACAAGTGTGTTTTCTGCAGAGTTAACATTTACAGACATTGGAGGGTTGCATGTGAATATTGGAAAGTAGGTTTTACAGGCTTCTCTTTATTAATTGAAAAAAGTACATGCTGGATGATTTAACTACTTGTTTGCTGTACCTGGAGAACTGACTTGCGTGTTTCACTAGCAGCTTATAACAGCACAAAAGTGCATCAACTGTGTAGGAAGTGATGCAATAAACCAGATTCCTCAACAGTTACTTAAAACTTAACTTCAGCCCAATCTTCATTTTTTAGCTTTGTGTATAGGGGGAAGTGTTAGAACATATGCCAGGGTTTGATTGAAATCTTTGTCTCCATTGAAAATATTGACCCTCTCAGCACATAGTGTGGGGTTAGAATATCTGTCCATTTTTTATTGATCCAAGTTTGATCAGCCTGTTCTGATCAGATTGACCCTTCACTGGACAACTGAAGCAGGAAATATGACCCTGAGCATGCACATTAGCGATTTCTGGTCCGCGGGATGCTCTTTCAGTTTCAGGTGGTACACACATTGATGCAGCCTTACTCCATTTATCCAGACACATGTGGCTGCAGCTCTTCTATCCTGAACACAGGCAGGCAGAGGTGGAAATTTTGTCTTCTATCTTGTGACCATTTTGGCTTATGCAGCTGTTTATTATTTCCATGGTGCAGTCTTATTGGGCCACGTACATGGCATGACAGTCGAACAGGAGGATGTTTTTTCGCTTGTTGCCCACCTCTCTCCAATATATGTGTATACATATGCTCCCACGTAGTTTGTTCATCTCCATTTGTCACCTTGATAAAGGGTGTCCACATTTCATTGTATATATTGCACTACTACCACAACTAGTCTCACCGGGACCATATGGCAAAGAAATTCTGATGCACTGAAATACTCCTGCAGTATCTGCTCTGAAGGTTAAAGTGTATTTCAACTTTCGCAGTCAAATTTGGGAAAACCCCTCTATGTGTTTGTTGTGTACTCCCATTCAAACAGCATAACATAAAATTATTATTTTTTTACCTTTGAGAAGTTTTGGTGTAGTAAGCAACATGGCCCAATCCAAGTTTTTTCAAGCACCTTCACAGTGATTTGTCATTATAGAAAGACTAAAGTCAGCTATACAATCTGCAGATGTTCTATGGTCAGATGGAAAAAGTGCAACAGATTACTCCATCTCCGCTGAACTGTGTGTATGGAGGAATCTCCCAGCAAAATCATTACATTTTAATACTTTGTTTTTCATTTGCTTTGGAAGAATATCTTGCCTAACTCCAAGATAACTGCTGCATTATAAATGAAAATGAACGCCTTTGATTAACTGTGATAGTCCTGTAACAAAATCAATCTATTTTTATTACTTTAGCTCATATCTGTGAGTGACCTTAAAAGGATACAGAGATTAAGGACAGAGTTTAATATATGCTGCCACTTAAAGTGACATTAAACTCAGGAGTTAAATCTTAAAAAATACATTCAAGTATCTTGACTATTAACAAAAATGTATCTTATTTGTGTATCGCTCGGCTGTAGATCCTCAAATCATCTCTGAATTGGTACTGACACTGTCCTTCCTTCTGGAGGGTGGCTACTTTTGTTCCCCATGGTCCCTGTGTGTGTTGTAAAGGAGCCACTGCTACAATCTCATGTTTAGTCCCTTATGGGTATTCCGGGTTTGCATCAGATATCTTCTGCTGATAACTTTTTGGATATTTGGACAATTGTAAGACAAGTTCCAGGTTACACAGGGCAATTTGTTTAGAAAAGGATGCAATCTATTTGTGTCTTTTAGTTATTTTTAGGGATGCACCAATACTAGTATTGGTGCCGATACCAAGTATTTGAGAGAGTACTCGCCCAAATGCTCCGATACCGGAACTCCCGGTCAAAGGGAGATTTCCTCTGACCGGCAGTGCCGCGAGGGAACATGGAGCCAGCGTCCCGGCCAATCAGGTAGCGGGTAATAATTCATCGCCCGGCATCCCGGCCAATTAGCATGAAGCCAGCCTCCCAGGCAATCAAGATGCCAGGCAATGACAGGCCGCCTGGCTTTCCAATTGCCCGGGAAGCCAGCTCCATGCTAATCGGAAGTACCGGTATTCGCGAGAACCGAAATATAAATAAATCGGTACTCGCAACCGGAAAATCAGTAGCGGTGCATTCCTAGTTATTTTAGAAGTATTTTTCTACATACTGAATGTAGATCAAGACCAATCATACAATTGTATACTGTTGAGAATATATGTAAATCTCCCTTTGTTTCCCCTATTTTGGAAGTAATGCCCCTTACCTCCATGTGTTTATCCACTCAGGCGTTACAATTATTGATTCTATGTGTACAGTGAAAAACATGAAACGTATAATATATTTAACTAAATCCATCCATAAACTTCAAAAGGCAGATGGATTTGTATGCAAGATATGGACATTGTGTGTTTAACATACCAGGCTTTACTAAGTGTTTATATTTATACCTACAGAAGGTGATAGGGGCCTGTACAGGTGCACACCTTTTCCATAATTTGTCCAAGCTTTAGCTTTCACTAAAATATGTCTACCCTGTCCTGTGGCTAACCATACAAGACTGACCAAATCAACAGAATCAACCAACAAATGTCTTTTTTTCCATTGGTAACCTTAAGAGAGGAAAGCAGAACAGGGAGTACAAAGAAAGAACTTTAAACAGTTTTTGTTTTTTTTAGAGTAAACAAAACTCTGATCCTAGAACATATGCTCAATAAAATATCCATCTGCTCCTTTTCACCAGCCAAATGGTAATGAAAAAGTCCTGGATGTTTGGACCACAGCTTATGACCACTCACAAATACACTAGATAAAACAATCAAAAGGTGAGAAGAGACATCAAAAAGTTATAACATTAGAAAAACATTTACTTAGCAAATTAGCACACAGTATATTAATTGGGCAGTAAACACCAAAACACGGGTACAAGTGTATCTTCCAATACGCATGTTATTTGTAGTGCCTTTTATCTATAGATTTGCAGATGGCTCTTTTATACAATGTTAAACATGTGGCTTGAGGTGTGCAATTTTGTGCCGCATTCATAACATAGATAAAGTAATTTGTATATTTCTCAGCACCATTCACAGATGTGTAATTTAAAATTCCAATTGTTTTGGTCTTGATTTACACATTGGGTTTTCATATGTGTCCTCCAAGCAGCTGCTGTCCTGCCAGAGTTACCTATTGCCCAGCAAGCTAACCTGAGAAGTGGCTGGAGAGCTAGTTACTTCCATAAGTTAAATATCCCCTAAGCCATAATTAGCCCCAGTGTAGGGATTGACAGAGGGGGGGTTGCAGACACTGAGCGGTTGGTTAGGTGAATGAGTCTAGCAGCTGCATTCATGATAGACTGAAGGGGGAGGAGCCTGTGTAGAGGTAGGCCAATGAGGAGGGAGTTGCAATAGTCAAGACGAGAGATAACAAGCGAGTGGATGAATCATTTTGCGGTTTAATTGGTGAGGAAGGAGCGTATTTTGGAAATGTTACAAAGGTGAAGGCAGCAAGATTTGGATAGTGAATGGATGTGGGGAAGAAAGGTGAGGTCAGAGTCAAGGATGACAGCTAGGATCACATCAAAATGTAAATACATCACTGTAGGTTTTAGGTCGCCCAAGTTGCTCTTGAACAAAGCCAACTTTATGTTGTTACCTGAAACCCCAAACATGGCAGTAGCAGTTTACTAAAATGTTAATGCCTGAAGGTTTGTCATTTTAGATTGATGGGGTAGCCTGCAGATAAGAACATGTTTCAGTTCTCCTTTTGAAGGATAAACAGGGGTAAAAGCAGACATTGTAGGCTGGCAAAAAGGAAGGCCTGCCTTGTCAAAGTCATACTAGTAGTGGGGGGTAATAAAGGACTATTGGTGAATCAAACTCCATTGGGTGTAGCTGTCCTAAACTACCATATAATTGATGCGTGGGGTAAAGGTTTATTAGATTCCGTTTAACTGTAAAAAAAAAAAAATCAAAACTATAAAGCATCAATATATTTATCACTCCAAAAAGCAGTAGAATATTTAATTTAAAAAAAAAATCAATATGTTTTAGATCATTTTTCATAATATTGGGCTTTAATCTAATAACAATGGATTAAAAAAAGCATAATCTACATTTTATCTCACACTTATCTAGCGTGTCAAAAAAAAAAAAACCCCTCAAAATGATTCAGACAAAAGCTTTTAACTCAACACATAATTGCATCAAAATTACAATAATTGTACCAATTAAAATAATCCTGAATGAACAGTTTGTCATTTTAATGTTCCAGTAGTTTATAGAAGGATCTACTTAATTAGCTGAAATTACTTTCCAGTGCTGGTATCAAATGTCATTTGTTAAAAGTTGAACGGTTTGGAAAATAATTTAACCAAGCAATTTTACAAAAACACCAAGAAGTAACATTTCCCTTTTCAGCTGAATAAAGCAAGCAGATGTGTCATCAAATTACTATAAAAATAAATGAGGCTTTTTATGGAAAAAATAAATTTTACTACTTGCGCTAGGAAGGATAAAAAAAAAACATTTCTAATTGTTTCCCCAAATCTGAATTCCTTAATAGTAAAATAAATGTATCATTTATCTCCCGCAGCTATTAGCGTGCTGTAAATACAACAGATTTCCGCCCCCGCAATTCATACGACATGAGCGCGGTGTACTGCATGTGAGGAGTGCAGGCGCAGAGTGAGAGGGTGCGTTTAATGTGTGGTACATGGAAGCAGGTAATGGCGCTATAGGTCCTGCATTGCAGCTGGGTAATTTGCTCACAAAAGTAAAGCGTGCAACTAAAAATGGAAACATTAACCAGCCGTCTGCAATGAGTCAAATGGAATGAACATTCAATTTGAACAAAACTGTTAAGTGTTCCAGGTGGAAAATTAAAAATAAATAACTTTGCATTGTTTTTCTGTTAAAGCGAGTGGGAAATTGTCCAGATTTGTTTCTTTGCATGCACTAGCACTCGGCTTCAGTGGTTAGCACTATGAAATTGCAGCACTGGAGGCATGTGTGGTATTGCATCAATGGGGTCCTGGATAGGACTTGCACAGCTGGGTGTTTACTATACTATTATTCGTGATTCCATTGTAGAGATCCACACCTATACTCTTGTAAGGTACTTAGCAGAAAGCCACCCAGGGTTCAAGCGCGTGCCCTGCAGCGTGCTCCTGTCCTTAGGCTTAAGGGCAAATATGCTCTTAATAATGGGCGCGCGCGTATTGGATTCCGTGCACGCAAACGTGACGTCTGATCCACTAAAAAGTCAGTGCAAGCCCTGAATCCATTGCTGACTGGTCTCAGCTGTTTCCTGTCTCCTGCACTGCTGCTTGGCTTCCTGTGTTCTGACCCAGCTTCATCCCTGACTTTGCTTCTGATTACCGACTTCTACCCGGCAACTGGTTTCCTTGTGTTTGATCCCGGCTTGTGACCCTGACTACTCTGTTTCTCGATTTGGCACCTTATCATTGCAAGTGTTTTGCTGTGAATGACCCTGGCCTGTGACCTTGACTACGATCCTGATCCACCTGTTTTTCTGCTTGGACTCTGTGTTGTGTCGCTTCAAGTCAGCTCCAGCCCACGTTGCAGCCCAGCCTGTTGCCCAGTCTCTGGCATTACAGTACTGTGGTCAACGCACTCAAATTCAGAAGCCATGTTTACGTGCGTCCGAGTCCTCACTCCTCCTGTTATCTCCAGGGGAGTTGGACTAGTGGTGCAAGGGCAGCCTTATGGTCAGTTCGGTCTCCACCCAGGTACATGACAACTCTATGAATCTTTGACCTTGGATGTTCAGTTGAGCTGCCATTGTCACAGTTTTAAAGTTAATTTTTTAAGGTAACATATGCCAGGATTGGGGAGGGGAAGGGATCGTCATGCCACCATCAGGTGCTTATTTTTTGGAAGCAGTTAAGCTGGCAAGGGGGGTGGG
>NW_017306891.1:920470-927371 GCF_000935625.1 Nanorana parkeri
GGGGGGGTTGGGGGTCTTGCAGCTTGGAAAACAAAGCGGACCTTCTACGAAAAAGGAAGGTATGCGTTACAGCTCCCAACTACCCAAAAACCTATTGAGAAATAAATGTATACATAATGATCTTTTTAAAAATACTTACCTCTGCTTGGTTTCTTACACTTTTGGGAAGCGCAGGTGATATCAATTTGCCTCCTGCAAGAGTTGGGCACTTGAAATCCCATAAGAACGCCCTCCAGCCCATTTCAGAGCAACAAAATAAGTCTTAAAAATGCATACATTCACTGTATTCTATTGTACTGTATGTTAGGCAAGTATGGTGTCTTGACATTTCTAGTGTAATCGGATGTCTTGGGGTCCAATGTTCCTCCCTGCCTCTTTGTCGCTGGTTTTATTGCATTTCGGCCTTGTTCCTCACGCACAGAGATTTCTCCAGATTCTCTGAATAATGGCCTGCCTGTTGAAACCCAAGTGTTGAAAGACAATGGAATTCCAGCTGCTGTTATTTGTGACTATGCTATGCTCGTAGATTTTCTACTTGGAACAAAACAGATTTTCTTTTTGTGGAAAACACAAAAATAACCCAGAAGTGAAGGAGATTTTCATTCCCCCTGGGGACACTAAGCGAAAACAGTAGGTATGAGGTAGGAGGGGCAATGTCAAAGTGGCAGGCTATTAATTACTAAACTAGCCACTCAGTGTATATTCTCACTGGGCTTTATCCATCAATGTATCCTTAATAAGAACTGGTGCTACTTCTCATCAAGACCTGAAATCTTGAATCTGGTGGATGTGAGGGTGTTCCATCTTCTTTACACAACCCAAACCATTGACTAAACTGTAAGCTCCTCTGCGTTAAGAACAAACGTGCATCAGTGTACTCAGCAGACCTCTGTATAACATCTGCACTATAAAAGCAGTTTAAAAGCAGTCCACTGCAGTCACTAATCATCTAGTAGAAAAGTTTGACCAAACTATTAAAATAATTGTAACCTCTAAAATAAACATGAGAAATATGGTTGACATAGGAAATAATTCTGAATACATAATCGGGTTCAGCAGATGGGAATACAGAACTTGCTCAGTAAAAAATTAACTAACTTTAACTGAAATAGTTGGTGCATCTCAGACTTTATTACAAGTGTCACTTCATTCACCATTAGCTCCACTTTGCCCATTGGCACAATGTAGCCAGCACAGCCACTATGAAGAGGCAGTGTCATCTCAGGTGTGACATCACCCATGTCTGGAAGATGCATTACAACTTCCAGTAGTCTTCGCTTATGCAATATGTATACAAGTCATCTCCACTGAGGTTCTTCTCAGAGCGCACAATGCATACAGTTGAATGCTACAACTCAAATAGGATGGTGTGAAAGTCTGAACTAGTGATGTGAACAGAAAGGTGGGAAAAAAAAAAAAAAAAAACACACCTCTAGCAAACATCCTCATGGGAGATGTGTACTTAAGTTAAAAATTTCCTCCCACTACTCTTGCTGCACTAAAATGGTGTACGGGCAGTTAAATAACAGAATTCGAGTTTGAACAAGAAGGGGAAAAAATAACAGTAATAATATATTTACAAAATATGTGTTAAAAGAGCTTTTTGTGTAATAATTATTAACTTTCACTTTAAGCTTTAATTTTTGTTGAAAATCATCACCCCTTATATTTCAGTTCAGTGCATATTACTTCATCACCACCATCCTAGTATCTTGTAGCAGGAAACTGTGGTTTCTTATTATGCAACATTTACCTCCTGAACTAGATTTCCTGAAACTGTTTTGTCCAACCAGTAGCATTGCTATTAGACCCCAAGGACACAGCCACATAATTGTGGTTTTAAGGAGAAGGACAAACAAGCACTGTTTATAAGTCACTTATTTTGCTTGGATAGAGCTATGACCACTATGTTAGTCCCCTGGTTAAATATGACCCAGATGAAACATTGACTGGGAAAAGGGCGACACCCAGTCACAAACTCTACCAGTCTCGAATGAAGAAGGCGGCTGTTCAAGTATTTGGTTATTTAATACTATTGTACAATGGGCAACATTCTGTAATAACTCATAGCAAACAACCAGACCACAGGGAAAACAAAGCTGTTAATAACAACCTCCAATCGGGTTCATTCCCACAGCACTAATTTTGTATGTTATTCAAGCATTTTAAAATCATTGAAGAATAACATTGTGCAGCATTGGTACAGCACAAATACATTAAAACTAAAATGTAATACTTAAAAATACAACCCCAATTCCAAAAAAGTTGGGATGCTATGTAAAAATCTACCGTATATACTCGAGTATAAGCCGACCCGAATATAAGCCGAGGTACCTAATTTTACCACAAAGAACTGGGAAAAAATATTGACTCGAGTATAAGCCTAGGGTGGCAATTGAGGCAGCTACTGGTAAATGTACAAAATACATAAAAACAGAATGCAATTATGTGCAAATCTCATAAACCCACATTTAATTCACAATAGAATACATATCAAATGTTTACACTGAGAAAATGAACCATTTTAAGAAAATAAAATATTGTCATTTTAAAATTGATGGCAGCAACATGTCTCAAAAAAGTTGGGGCAGGGCCATGTTTACCATGGTGCAGCCTCCCATTTTCTTTAATATTCTGTAAACGTCTGGGAACTGAGACCACGTGCTGGAGTTTTGAGAGAGGAATGTTGTCCCATTCTTGCCTGACATTGGATTCCAACTGCTCAACAGTCCTGGGTCTTCTTTGTCATAATTTTCATTTCAAGATGTGCCAAATTGTTTCAATTGGTGAAAGTTCTGGACTGCAGGCAAGCCAGTTAAGCACCCAGACTCTTCTACTACGAAGCCATGCTGTTGTTATAGATGCAGTATGCATTTTAGCATTGTCCTACTGAATATATATGTCTGGATGGGAGCATGTGCTAATCTAAAAACCTGGATATATATCTTTCAGCATTGATGGTGCCTTTCCAGATGTGCAAGCTGCTCATTCTATACACACTAATCCACCCCCATACCATCAGAGATGCAGGCTCTTGAACTGAGCGCTGATAACAAGTCGGAAGTTCCCTCTCCTCTTTATTCTGGAGGACACAGCAACCATGGTTGCCAAAAAGAATGCAAAATTTTGATTTGTCTGACCACAGAACAGTTTTCCACTTTGCAGCAGACCATTTTAAATGAGCTTTGGCCTAGAGAAGACGGCGGCGTTTCTGGATCATGTTCAGGTATGGCTTCTTTGCATGATGGAGCTTTAACTTGCATTTTTTAAAAGCATGGCGCACTGTGTCCACAGACAGTGTTTTTGGAAGTATTCCTGAGCCCATGCACTGATGTCCATCATAGAAACATGCTCGTTTTTATTGCAGTGCCGTCTGAGGTACCAATGAGGGCATCCAATGTTGCATTTCGCCCTTGTGCACAAAGAGTTCTCCAGATTCTCTGAATCTTTTATGTACTGTAGATGGCATATTTAAAGTCTTTGCAATTTTACATTGAGGAACATTATTCTGAAATTGTTTTACAATTTAGATGAAGCAGATAGGCGAACCTCTGCCCATCTTAACTTCGGAGACACTCTGACTCTAAGATACTCTTAATAACCAATCATGTTACTGACCTTCTGCCAATTAACCTAATTGGTCGCAAAATGTTCTTCTAGCTCTTCCTTGTTGTTATTACCATTTCCTAAAATATGGGTTTTTATGAGATTTGCAAATCATTGCATTGGGTTTTTATGTAGATTTTACACAGCGTCCCATCTTTTATGAAAATAAGGTTGCATCATTAGGTTTAGGATCACTTTAAATACAGAGTCATGTACAAGGGAATTTAAATGAACAAGATTTTTGCTTTCATTTAAGTTCAGTAACTAGGAAAGTATTGAAGTCACTGGATGAGCATAACAGGCAACCAGCATTTTCAGAAGGAGCCCCCATATTCTTGTAGCATTGTGCTCTTCATATTCAGCTGAATGGCAATGGATAGTTTGCGCCCCAAACCCAAGAGGTACCACAGCGCAGAGAACAGACGCTCACAAACTTCAATATGTAAAGACTACTACCAACTAGGCCTTTAGATGCACAATGAAGAGATGGGAGGGCATGCTGTCAAATGATAAGTGCTCAAGCTCAAGTTACAGGTTACCATATTGGAGACTGTACTGCTAATGCTGCTCATTAGGAGCTTATCACATTAATGCACACCTAAATGTAACATTCTGAAAGACCATAGATTCTCCATAAAGATGCATGTGTCAAAGACTTAGAAGTATCTGGATGCACTGTTTAATGTGCATTCTCCCTACCACTTTCTAATCCGCACACCATCCACTCTCTAAAATGCACTGACAGTTTGAAAGACAGAAGCTGGCTGGCTGTTCTGAATTACAGACACAGTTCTACTTTCAGACACAATTCACATTTGACCTTCAGTGTCCTACAGCTTTGCTGCAGAAGAAAATGAACCACAGTGATATGAATTAGAAACACTCCATCTAACAGAAGCACAGCTACCCCGACAGATATGATTTTAGATGGTGCAACAAATAAAAGAATCAAGCTGTAACACTGCTGTCCTCTTTATTAAATGTATATGATGATTTGTTAGGATAAAATTACATTAGAGGTTCTTTAATATCTGACTGCCAGTGAAACAACTGGCTTGTGTTTCCATGAGGACGTCTAACAGAGCACTATAGACCTCAAGAGGGCATCTAATATCTCTGACTGAATTAAGACGCTTGGAGCCATACTTTCAGACCAGGGAGCTGGGGATGGGAGGAAGCTCAATTAACAGAAGAAAACAAACCTATTAAATGAAAAGCGGCTCTGCGATGCAGATTTATGAAAAATGATTCAAAATATGGGCAAAATCAAGTCATCAAAATTCAAATTTAGGAATAGGGTTGCTATGGGCAAAAGTTGTCTTTCAGGTTTTCAGTCCCCAGAGGTGGAACAATAAACAAAGGCAAAACAATTAAAGAATTTGTTGGTGATGAACCTGTATTTCAAAGAGACACTAAAATCAGGCGTTAAATCTTAAAAAAATCAAGTACCTTAGTAACCAAAATGTATCTTATTTGTGTATCGCTCGGCTGTAGATCCTCAAATCATCTCTGAATTGGTGCTGACACTGTCCTTCCTTCTGGAGGGTGGCTATGTTTGTTCCCCATGGTCCTTGTGTGTGTTGTAAAGTAGTCACCGCTCCAAGCTACATTCTCAATACAAATTAGTAAACTAAACATGAGATTGTAGTCCATCACAGGAGTGAGCTTGGAGCGGTGACTACTTTACAACACACAGGGACCATGGGGAACAAAAGTAGTCACCCTCCAGAAGGACAGAGTCAGCACCAATTCAGAGATGATTTGAGGATCTACAGCCGAGTCATACACAAATAAGATACATTTTTGTTAATAGTTAAGGTTCTTGAATGCATTTTTAAGATTTAACTACTCAGTTTAGGGTCACTTGAGCAATATTTAAAATGGTAAAACAGCAGTGTATTTTCAGGAAGTACAGCATCATCCCCGCCCCCTCATCACACAGAACTGCTGCCGAATAGAGAGCTGCTGCGGACACGAAGGGGGACTCGGGAGACAGGGAGCTGGAACTATGAAGGTGACATGGGGTCCGGGAGCGGAAAGGTGGGGACGTGAAGGGGGAGATGAGGGAAAGCTGAGGACATGGATGAGGAGAGTATGGGGTCCAGGAGCGGAAAGCTGGGGACATGAAGGGGGAGATAATGGGGAGCTGGGGACATGAAAGAGGAGAGTGTTGTGGGTTTTTTTCCTTGTCTAAATTTTGTTTTTTTTAAAAAAAAATCTAATTTGTTTCTTCTTTGGGGGTGGGGAGCCCTTCAGGGATTCTTGCCTCGGTGCCCTGAGGTCACTAGTTACGCCTCTGTGGGACGGAGTCCCCAGGAGTGCCGTGTTCTCCACGTCTCTCTGAGATTAAGGAACGGATTGGATGAATCTGCTTGAACAACAAGTCTGTCATTTTTTTTACATTAGTTTAACTTTAGTAGCTGTTGAGACAAACTGCGTATACAAAATTTCCCCTTAAAGCCTAGTTTTCAGCCACTATCTGTAGGTGCCGAGTCTCACCAAAGGATCCTGGGAAATCTGAAGATCCCAAATCTAATGAGATGATGTTTAGCACTGTGGAGGGGCAAGCGTTCTCATAGGAAGTGGGAACCTTCTTTCCCAGGATCCTGCAAGAAGGCCCAGTTACATCACCCTCGCCTAGGCAAGCCCATCAGGTTGCAAGCAGTACTAATCGGAACCTGTGTATGGCTGCCCCCAGTGCACATACTGTATATATTTACAAACTATACACATTTACATGTGTTAAAAAACCATTAGGGCTGCAACAACTAATCGACATAATCGATTATAATCGATTATTGAAAAAGTTGTCAACCTTTTCAATCATCAATTAATCGGCTACTGGTTAGTTGGCCCTGTTCACGGCTCCACACACCTTGCGCGCCACACCTCCTCAACCACCTCACGCTCGCCGCTGCCAGACCTGCCCGCATCCACACGGCGCACCTCCTCCCCGCCTCACGCTCACCGCCCTCCCACATCCACGATCGGCACAGGGATGCGGGGAGGAGGAGCAGGTGTGGGGGGATGACAATCGCCGATAGACAGGCCCTATCTCAGAAGCAAGTTGCTGGAAGACTGCTCAGGTAAGCCTGCACTTCCCTCCCCCCCCACATGGTGCTCTATAATGTATTGCTGGGATTTGTATTCCTCTATAGCTGATGGTACATTGTGCTGTATATTATACATAGGACTACAAATCCCAGCAATAGTACATTATACACTGTATGTATAATGTACTATTGCTGAGATTTGTTGTATCCCTCTATAGCTGGTGGTATTCTGCATTGCGCTG
>NW_017306891.1:932662-983843 GCF_000935625.1 Nanorana parkeri
CAACAACTAATCGACATAATCGATTATAATCGATTATTGAAAAAGTTGTCAACCTTTTCAATCATCAATTAATCGGCTACTGGTTAGTTGGCCCTGTTCACGGCTCCACACACCTTGCGCGCCACACCTCCTCAACCACCTCACGCTCGCCGCTGCCAGACCTGCCCGCATCCACACGGCGCACCTCCTCCCCGCCTCACGCTCACCGCCCTCCCACATCCACGATCGGCACAGGGATGCGGGGAGGAGGAGCAGGTGTGGGGGGATGACAATCGCCGATAGACAGGCCCTATCTCAGAAGCAAGTTGCTGGAAGACTGCTCAGGTAAGCCTGCACTTCCCTCCCCCCCCACATGGTGCTCTATAATGTATTGCTGGGATTTGTATTCCTCTATAGCTGATGGTACATTGTGCTGTATATTATAGAGAGGACTACAAATCCCAGCAATAGTACATTATACACTGTATGTATAATGTACTATTGCTGAGATTTGTTGTATCCCTCTATAGCTGGTGGTATTCTGCATTGCGCTGTATAGAGGATGTACAATAGTACATTATACAGTGCAATGCGGAATACCGTACAATAGTACATTATACAGTGCAATGCGGAATACCACCAGCTATAGAGGAGTACAACAAATCCCACCAATAGTACATTATACAGTGGTGCAATGTCAAATACCACTAGCTATAGAGCCTTGGTTCTCAACTGGTGGGTCGCGACCCCGTGTTCAGTGGGTCGCCACGTGCCTTCTACTTTTCTAGGTGAGAGGCTCCTCAGCCTCCCCCAAGTGCAACACTGTCAGTTCTCGCGCCAAGCAGCCATTTAAAATATGCTGCCCGGCACCGAGTGTCAGCTTGAGGTGGGGTGGGGTGGGCAATGGCCACACGGGAGTTCCATCCATACATGCATTGCTTACAGCTTACTGCCATGTAGAGGTGCCTGGACCGGAGTGATGTCACATTCTGGCTCCCGGCACCTCTACAAGGTGTGCAAGGGAGCTGTACAAGTGGATGCACATATGAATGGAGCTCTGTCACAGCACAGCAGCCCACACTGGACCCCAGGTTGTGGATCTACTCCATTTCTCATAAGGTGGGAAGGTCAAGTGGATAAGATTAAAAAAAAAAAACATTTTTGGAGTCTGTATGTGTGTGAGAATGTCTGTGAGTGTGTGAGATTGTGTCTGTGATTGTGTCTGTGATTGTGTGCATGTCTGTCAGTGTATTTGATGAACCCTCTGTACCACGCAACCTCACTTATTGAGCGTTCTGATGTGGGAGGTGCATTGCATTGCCATTCATTTGCATGGCACCACAGATGCATCTCTGACCCACAGTTCTATTGCCCGCATTGGAACGTGTGGTACTGCAATGCCGTGATTTCCATTGCAGTGCAACTTGGGTCACGACTTAATGACCGAGGACAAATGTGGGTCCTGAGGTTACACAGGTTGAGAACCACTGCTATAGAGGACTTCAAAACCCAGCAATAGTACATTATACAGCGCAATGCAGAATACTGCCAGCTATAATGTATTGCTGGAATTTATTGTACTCCTCTGTAGCTGGTGGTATTCTGTATTGTGCTGTATAATGTACTATTGCTGGGTTTTGTAGTCCTCTATAGCCGGTGCCATTCTGCATTCATTGCTATATAATTTTACACTTTCATTTCACTATATTGCACACCACACTTTTTTTTTCTTATTTACTTCCACCGCTCCAAGCTTGCTCCTGTGATGGACTACAATCTCAATACAAACTGGTAGTCCTATCACTGGAGCCATTTTTAACCAGTTGACATCCGCGGTGTTAAACCCCCTTCCTGGCCAGGCCATTTTTCAGTGTTTAGCGCTGCGGTACTTTGACTGACATTTATTCCGTCATGCAACGCTGTAAATTTTTTATCCGATTAACCGAACTCAATAAATCGGCTAACTAATCGATTTTGAAAATAATCGCTAGCTGCAGCTCTAAAAACCATTGCTTATTGCTGTTAAAAATGGGGGGGAAAAAACTGCAGAAACCATTGACGACCACCACAACTGTATCACAAGTCAGAAGAACACATCTAAGAACCGCCAGTTACTAAATGCTTGGCGAAATTAGATCTTGCATCATAAAACATTCTAATAATGTGTGGCTAGCACTGAATACAAGAGACCAGGCTATGCTACCGGAGGACAAAGCACATACATCTCTTAAAAGTTAGGGCAGACCTCTATGGAAAATGATCATTATGTAACTGAATCCCTACACCCAATGGGTTCTAACTGTGTCATATAGAACTAAATTTGCTTCTGTCAATTCAGGGACCTCCTCTTGGGGAGTTTTTTTTCGGGTTTTAGAGAGCAACTTCTTAACGAAAATAGCAACCAATCTAAATACCTACTAAAATCCTATTCTAGCGTCCCACCAACATATCTTCAATAAAGTCTCTTTCCAAAACGTTCGCTCTACTAGACTTCATGAGAGCTGTGTTAACAGCTAGCAGGTGAATGGAATAGCAGATAGTAAATGGGATTTCGAAGTATTGAATAGTAGAAATTATGAAATTAAAGTGCAATAAAGTCACTTTATTGTAGAATTAAGCGCAACCAGGAAGATGTTAGGCAATGTTTCAAGTGAAACTGGTCAATATACCAATCAAAAAGACTTTGCAGCAAGAGTGAGAGAACATCCACTAAGTGGCAATGACCTGCAAGTGTTTGAGTCACTTTTGCAGAGAAAAGTTAAAACTCTTTTGTGGGGTAACATATGCCAGACAGAGGGAATGAACCGTCTTGAGCCCTCACCAGCTATTTAGGGAATACTTGAAAGTAGTTTTGATACTGCTGCCCTCTGCCATAGTGAAACTGGTCTTGCCATGATGTTGCTCCCGTCTTGTGGACTCTCTAAAATCAATTGCTGGAGCTGGATCTCTTAGAAAATATTCAAGCAGCTGCAAGACCTCGTGCGACCTTAGAGCTGTTCTGAGATAGTCCTAAAGAAGACTATAACATGGTGGACTTTAGGACAGGAAGATCACTTTCAAGTGATGGAGGGGATGTGTTTTTGTATTTCACCCTTTGCTGTGACTTCCCACTTTCTTGATGGCTGCCCTAAATTCCATTATCCTATAGACAGGGCATATACACAAGGGTGATCCATCCCCTGATGAACAATAAGAAATGTTAAAATGCATCCTGAAGTCTAATAGGTAAACCTCAGCTTATAGGTAGTTAAGTCGGTCCAATAAAAACCCCCGTCTTTATTAAACAAGTCTTTTAGAAGGAAGGAACAAATCAGATTTTCTTGTAAAATAATTTTCAGCTGTACATTTGTTGTCAGAACAATCTGTCTTCTCGATGTGCTAGATGGAAGGAACACAAAATTTAACGAAGCAATGAGTAGGGGAAATTCGGAAAGGAAGCTGAGAGGACGAAAGAAAAAAATAAATAAATAAAAGGACTCACGCTGCAGGAGGATTTAACTATCCACTTTAAATGCTGTCATTTCCCATCTGCTCCGGGCAAGAGGCAAGGAGAAGCAGCAGACCTGCACAGACGGAGGCTTGATATTTATTTCACTAATGCCTCTCAGGCTAGAAATCCACAAGAAAATCCTGCTTAAACTTCTTACTTGCTAAACTGCCCAGAGGAAAAATATGGCTTCAGTTGGAAGATCGGCAAAAAAATAAAAAGAAGATTGGCCAACAAGTCCTCCTAACTACATAGAAAACCATTATACGTTTCTATATTAAATGCTAGAACTGAGCTTTGGTTTGATGACTGGACAGGTGATGTGCACACACCAGCCAATAACTGGGCCTCCCAACAGGTATACCTCCCTACAAGAATTCTTCGCTTCACCAATCTCACTTAGCTTCAGGCTGATGAAGATGGTCAGATACAGATACAAGATTCTTACATTCATTTTTTTTTTTACTTGAAATGTGCCATGAACTTGCTAAGAATTTGATTACTTTATAGAGCCAATTCCCTAGCACAGGCCCCCTTCCTCCTGGCATATTATAGTCCTCTGCTGGGAATGTCTAATTACGGTCTGTGCTGACCTAGCTCCTTAGCCCTCCCTTCCCACTCTACATAACCTTTTATGTAGCTGCGGGAGACAAGCAAAGAGCAATAGTATGGAGTGTCACTTAACCTCTTGCACCCGCCCGTTAAGAAAAAACGGAGGGACGCGCACGGGCAGGAAAGACCCGCTCGTTTTTACAGCCGTTAACGGCTGTTTCACATACAACCGATCGGTTGTATGGCGCAATTTTGTAGTCGTCTATGGCCAATTTTGGGTAATATAGTTTTTTGAGGTTTCGCGCGCGTGCGCAATTTTAATGCTTGACATGTTTGGTGTCTTTTTACCCAACGTGCCCCTGTCTTTTATATTTTACCAAAAAATTGGGTAATAATAAATGTTTTTGAATTTAGTATAGGGGAAAGTTTAAAAAAAAAAAAATGTCTGTAAGTTTTCCTTAATATAGTAAAAAATAAAACCCCCAGTGGTGATTAAATACCACCAAAAGAAAGCTCAATCTGTCCCCAAAAAAGGGTATAAAATTAATTTCAGTACAGCGTTGTATGACGGAATAAATGTCAAAGTACCGCAGCGCTAAACACTGAAAAATGGCCTGGATGGGAAGGGGGTTTAACACCCCGGACTTTAAGGCCCCGTTCCCACTGCGCGATATGCAAATCGCGCGTTTGTCGCGCGATTTGCATATTGCGCGACATCGCAAGATTTGCCGCGCGATGACGCGCTCAAGCTTGCATTGAGCAAGCTTGAATCGCGGCTAAATCCGCTCCAAAAAGGGTCCTGCTGTAGCGACACACGACCCGCGACAGCAGGACCCTTTGCACCATTGGATTGCATTGGAGCGCGATATCGCGGGAATTACCGTGCGATAAATCGCTCAATGTGAACGGGGTCTAAGTGGTTAAATGACAGCTCTGAGTCTGTAGATATCACATCCAAGATGGCGGCACCCAACAGCAGTCTCAGGGCGTTTAGAGGTCTACAAAAGGAAGGCTTTTACAAGTAAACATGTATAAAATATGATAACTGCACATTAAATCTAACAGGAAGATTGTTGTTAAGATGAATGGTCGGGTGATAAGGTCTCTTTAGGTAAATAATTAATAGTAAAGAAAACTGTAATAAAAAAGGAACCAAAAACAACCTAATGAAACATTAAGGATTTAGGGCTCAGTCACACTAGATGCAGTGCGTTCCGGCCCGATTTTGGCCAGAACGCACTGCCTTTTGCGGCCGGCTCACTTTTTAGTGGGGTAGGAGGGGGCGTGGCGGGCCATTCAAGTGAATGGCTCCGTAGCCGCGCCCTCCGGCCGCAATGCAATCCGCCGCACGGGATCGCAAGGCACATTGTGCCTGCGGTCCAGGCCTGTGCGGTGCGATCAAAATAGTGCTTATAGCATTTCGATCGCACCGCACAGGACCGGACCACAGGCACAATGTGCCTTGCGATCCCATGCGGCGGATCGCATTGCGGCCGGAGGGCGTGGCTACGGCACCATTCACCTTAATGGCCCGCCACGCCCCCTCCTACCCCACTAAAAAGTGAGCTGGCCGCAATGCGTTCTGGCCAAAATCGGGCCGGAACACACTGCATCTAGGGTGACTGAGCCCTTATTCTACTTCATGTTTTTATATTTTCATTAAAATTTATTAATTTTCATGTTCGGTTTTTAAAACTAATAAATCAGTGAACTGAAACTGCATGCAATTTATCAAGGAAAAACAAGCTTCCCCACAAAGTATAATGAGTGATCTTGTACACAAGCATTTCATATAACTTATAAATACTCTGAGTTATGCCGGTATTTATTGAGACATCGTAATAAACCAATTCACTCATCAGCAGATGAAACCAAGCGTACTGCCTCTATAGCACTTTATATCCTAATAAAGCAGCTCTTAGTTAATGTGAGTGAAAGCCATTGTGCTAGACTATACACAATCCACTCCATTCCATTACTGTTAGTATGGCATTGATTTTAAAGAGCGAAATAAAAGAGGATAGTCACCCAGCGTAGTACAACACTGCCACCTGCTGGGTGTGCACAGTGCTTCGCTTCTGTAAGAACACCAATACTTTATTGAAAACCATGTTAACATTCTTGCCAAAATGGATACAAAGTCATAAAAAAAAAAAATCCCAACATTTCCTGGACAAAAAGCTTCTACAAGCTCCCTCTAGTGCTGACCACAAGACCAAAATCCTTAGCAGCTGGTTGAAACATTTCTGCTGATGCTAAAGATAAGATGTGACAAAATACACTTCAATCTTTCCCTTCAACAGAGACCATATAACCAAATACTTGTTTTTTGTTGTTTGGTCACTTCACCAGCACACTAAGGAATCTGAAGAAACATGCACACGTATACAAACACACATATACACACTATATTGCCTTATAATATTGGGACGCCGGCCTTTTTTTACGCACATGATCTTTAATGGCATCCCAGTCTTAGTCCGTAGGGTTCAATATTGAGTTGGCTCCGCCCCTTTGCCGCTATAACAGCTTCAACTCTTCTGGGAAGGCTTCCACAAGGTTTAGGAGTGTGTCTATGGGAATGTTTGACCATTTGTGAGGTCAGGTACTGATGTTGGATGAGAAGGCCGGGCTCGCAGTCTCCGCCCTAATTCATCCCAAAGGTGTTCTATCGGGTTGAGGTCAGGACTCTGTGCAGGCCAGTCAAGTTCCTCCACCCCAAACTAGCTCATCTATGTCTTTATGGACCTTGCTTTGTGCACTGGTGTGCAGTCATGTTGGAACAGGAAGGGGCCATCCCCAAACTGCTCCCACAAATGAAATTGTCCAAAATGTCTTGGTATGCTGATGCCTTAACAGTTCCCTTCACTGAAACTAAGGGGCCCAACCCCTGAAAAATAACCCCACACCATAATCCCCCCTCCACCAAACTTTACACTTGGCACGATGCAGTCAGGCAAGTACCGTTCTCCTGGCAACCGCCAAACCCAAACATGTCCATCGGATTGCCAGACAGAGAAGCGTGATTGGTCACTCCAGAGAACACATCTCCGCTTCTCTAGAGTCCAGTGGCGGCGTGCTTTACACCACTGCATCCGACGCTTTGCATTGCACTTGGTGATGTAAGGTTTGGATGCAGCTGCTCGGCCATGGAAACCCATTCCATGAAGATCTCTACGCACAGTTGTTGTATCAATCTGAAGGCCACACAAAGTTATACAGTTTGTATGTATTTATACATTTTTCTTTCCCCCAGGTTAATATTTGAGTATAGACCAACTTTAAGATTCTGGGGTAAATGCAACCTAGTCTCCTAGGTAGAAAAATATGAACAGATTCTTCTGTAACATGATGATGGGTAGTGGAGGTAACAGGTGCTCTTTGTGGATTTCGGATGTCTGCTGTGTGCCCAGCCAATGCAGATAAAGAACAGTATGGCAGGTTTGCCACTCTATTCATAGAAGTGTGCTCAGCTAATGCAGGTCAAGCACAGAGAGTGACTGGTCTGCAGCTTCCCTGTCTTGGAATACCAGCACACAAAAGCTCTCTACATAAAAAATTATATTCAGTGCCCAGCCAATGCAAGTCAAGAACAGAGAGTGACCGGTCTGCAGCATTGCTGTCTGACGCACCAACACACTGAACAAGGAAGTCCTCAAGGCGAACTGCATTATCATCAATAGACAGGGGATTGGTGAATGGGAGTTTGCTTCTCACCTCCCTCACTCTGTCCTGAATACAGTAAGCCCCAAGACCAAGGGGAAAGGTGAACCAGGAGGGGGGTGGTTGCCACTTTACATTATTGCCCAAGTAATCAGATGTCTTTGCTACCACCCACAGTACAAAATAGATCAGCAGATAACATTTAAAGAGGAACTTAACACCCATATCTTCAAAATAACAACAAAGACACCTTTAGAAATGTTGCATCTCCCCCAATCTTCTGACATTGGTTATTTTAAGGGAAAATTAATATGTCTCCCTTTACATCCTGAAATCCTGGCACATGTCACCATGCACATCATCTCAAGGGAGGAAAATGCCTTTCCCTGAGATCTCATTAGATTACAGATGAGAGTTCCCAGCCATGCTCTGCTGATGTAAACTTCCCAGAGTACAACACTTAAGCACGATTACATAATTTGTGCCAAAGTGGGCCAGGAAGTGGAAAAAAGAAAATAGTAAAATGTTTGTTTAGCTACTGAATCTAAGATGAGTTCAGATCAGAGTGATATGCTGATGTGATTTGTAGGGAGTAAAGGTCCGCTTTAAAAGCAAGCTACTGCAGATGTTTGTTTTAAGCCTCTAAATTGCCTTGGCACAGTAGATGCAGTGGTAGCAGTGAAAAGGTTAATGTGCCACCCCAATGGGGCACAGAATATGTTATTAGCATTGTTGGTAGATGAGAATTGATGTAGTTGTTTTCCCTAAATCATTTTCCTATGGGCGTTTATATTTAGTTCACATGCTGCCATCTAGTGACTCTTTGTGGTAATGCACTTGTTTATGTTCCTTTCTCTAATATCCACGACACATTTCCTGTGTGTAATGCTCCACCCTTCTTCTTGTTGGTCAGTACTTCCTGTGTCATGGCCACAGCTAACAGGCCACATGTAACAGGGACACGTGTATTCTGCACAGTACGCTACAAAAGCATCATCTTTTGACCGCATAATACTGTAACCATTCATCGCTGTAATCCTGTTGTCTTCACGTTCAACGGTATTGGTGAGTTCAGCTATCTGATGAGGATTGTCCTCAGTGATTGAATCTGCTTATACAGGCCAGGCATAGATGTCTCAACAAGGGATAAGTCACTAGCACAACAATCGGAGTCAGAATAGTTAAAACAGTTGCGATCCTTGTGCTGAGGTGAAACCCAGTAATATGTACGGTGCAGCAATTCTGCAAACTCGGATGTTGAGCTTACCTTCCCCCTTACAGGACAAAAAGAAAAAACACTTACCTTTCATAAATGGTTTTCAGTGTGGTCTGATCATTAATGCCCTCCGTCTCTTCCAGGTAAAGGATAAGCCAGGATGTTCTATATGGCCACTGCTCTGTAAGGTTGATCCATGAGGCCAGCCTGTCCCAGTTAAAACTAATCTGGTTGGCTCGTAATAATCGTCCTGTAAATGTGACAAAGAAAAATGTCTAAAAAATATAAACATACGCAAATTGGAACAGTTTTTGACGTTCTGTTACTGATGGGCAGTCATCTCACAAGTTTTTATGTTATAGGATTTGGAACCTGTAGCCCAGTTTTGCAGTATGGAGTGTTTCTGATGCAATCATATGCAAAGAAGTGTTTCTGTTTCCCTGCATTATTCCAGTAAGGTAGACCAGCCTTTCTCAACCAGGGTCACCCCTGGGGTGCTTTCTGCCTTCCTTAGGAGGGCCTCAAAATTCTTGCACAACGTCTTTCCATTGTGCAGGCAGGTTTGCGATATGAAGTGGGCTATGCATTGTAAGAGGGGGAAATCCGATGTGAAGGGATGTGAAGGAGGTTATTGAGGTGAAGGAGGTAATGTGAAAAGGGGAGAATCTGATTTGAAAAGGCAGGGGTCCTGATGTAAAGGGGCCTCCCATGTGAAAGGGGGGGGGGTTAGAATGTGAAAGGCAGGGGTTCCATTTTGAAGGAAGGCCCTCATTTTAATGTATGCATTAAAAACAGGGAGGGGAATTTATCAAAACTGGAGCAGACAAAATTTGGAGCAGTTGCCCATGGAAACAAATCAGCTTCTTTCTTCAGCTTGTTCAGTTAAGATTTGAAGGTGAAAGAGAGGAGCGGATTGGTTGCCGGGCACAGCTGCTCCAGAGTCTATCTGATGCAGTTTTGAGAAATTCCCCTCAGGGATTTTTTAATACTACTTTAAAAGTGCAAGTTCACTTTCTAACAAAACATGAACAAATGAATTCCCTGACAGCACCCGCCACCTCCCCTGGCCACCACTGCACTTACTGTACATGTCAGAAATTCTCAGCAGCCGGTGTAGTGGTCCATACACCGTACATCAGACTGCCCTGCCCCACAGTATGAAATGCTCAAAAATGGCAAAAGCTCATTAGTCAGCATGGTCACATGACCACACTGACCAATGAAAAGTGCTTTTTACTTCTGGGACCTAGTCCCCAGCTCAGAAGCACTTCTCACTGGTCAACTTATTCATGTGATTGTGCTGAGGAATAAGCACTCGCCATTTGTGAGCATTATAAGCATTCCACACTGCAGGGCTGGGAAGTTCGGTGTACGAACTGCTACAATGGAGGCAGGGGCTTCAGACATGCGAGTGCAGTGGGGGCTGGGGGAGGTGGCGGTTGCTGTCAGGTGCTGTAAATTAATTTTTTCACAGTTTGAACTTACCCTTTAATAAGCATTTATCTAGGCTTGCTATCAATGTGTGTGCTTCCTAAAACCACGTACAAACCCTGTTTTACATCCCCCATTAGTACACAGCTTGCTGTACTTCCAGCTCCAACTGAGCATACTTGTTCCAGACCAGAGGCTCAAAGAACTGAGGATGATGCTGTTTTAGCACCTCTCTCTGGGTAGGTTAATAACACCTCCTCATTCACCATATTTATTCCCAGATAATGTTTGTACAAGTCATTCTGAATTGAGAAAGCTGGTTGGATGTCCAGTGAAACGTCTTCAAGAAAAATACAGCAAGTCCAGTTGCATTTACTTATTTTTTACATATATACCAGGACCTGGATGAATGAGAACCTTCACAGACATGAGGATGATGATGATAAATAATGCCAACCAAGCAACTATCATTTTCAGAAGGACAGGACAACAGAAGCAATCACCATACTGCCACAGTACAGGTTACCCTTAAGGCTGCACAGGCCAAACATAAAATAGAAATGGGCATGATTTGTATACCTTGCTGAGAGGCAGCCAAGGCCAGTTTCAAGACTGCAACTGAACGTTTGAATGTGTTCTCGATATGTAGTTCATCTTATAATAGCCGACTTAATTTAAAAACACAAAGAACTGGAAGCTGTGCACTTTGTACAATGACAAAAGCTGAAATGTCTCTAACATACTGTAGCTGGTGACCGCTGCACAACAGCACCGATTTGTCAGTGGAAATGTCAGCAATTTGTGCCCTTGTATATGTGTAGTCACTTTAACATGCGTACATGAAGAGAAACTTTTACATCATTCAAGTTCAAATCTATTTTAGGAGACTTCCCCACTCCGGCACCCCCTCACTTCATTACCTGTAACTGAAACAATATTTAACAATCTTCTCATTGTCTGGGGACTGATGTCACTGAACCAGTCCTCTGTCACTAATAGTTTGGTGAGGTCAAAGGACATCTGTCGAGTAACTGATCTCTGTATATGACGTCTTCGATAGGTATCCTAGGAAAAAAAAAAAATCATGTTAGAAAAAAAAAAGCAAAAGATTAGTGAAATGAATGAACTGCCCAAATTTTTTTAACTAAATAAAATAGTTAATGTGATTTTTGTACTTGCTGTAAAATCCTTTTATTGAAGCTTACACTAGAAAATGACACTACCAAACTGAATGCCAGCCCCCTAGAGGCGATAACCTCCCCCATACACCCCCCCAAAAAAGCGTACTCCAAAGACAGAACAAGAGCTGTGCCCCTCAATGGACTCAGAGAAAAGGCTATTACACCAAGTACAAAAGCCCTATTTTCTACATCATCCCTTGGAGGGACATAGCAGGATAGTAAGTAACCTAGAGACATACAAAAGTGGTCCAAATTGAAGAACGGCAAACTAAAACAGGAAAGTGGAGTAAACAATCCCTGAAAAGGATGAAAGGAGGTCCGTCCACATTGCTAAGACATGGGAAGAAAAGAGAACAAGACGTGTAACAATTTTGCACCCTTTGTGAGCTTTCCAACTCCATGACAAAGTCCTCAGACATCCCCCACCTCTGATGGAAATAACTGTAGCGCACCTTCATGTGTTCATGGACTTATCCGCAGGCTTGGATCCTTTGGTTTGCCATGAACATTAATGACCCCAAGAGCCTGAAGAAGTGGAAGAAGGCTTTTGGGCCCAGGAAATGGAACCCGATTGAGAGGAACGAAAGGGGTTTTGATGCAGGACAGGAAGGTGTCAACCAGCATCGTTAATCCTTAGCTTCTGCGTGCCTGGGATAAGCAAGTACTCTTACCCCCATTGCACTTTTAAGGATTTCACTCAGCAAACAGCCAAAAAAGCGGTCTGCTATGAAGGGAAGGCGTAACTAGGCCATCTAGTACTTAAGTGACATTAAAGGATACTTCCTACCCCCATGCTGGTGTATGCACTTACCTTAAGGCCTTGCTCACCCCAAGTGCGTTCCAGGAGCAGAGCAGTCACAGAACGGATCAAAACTGCGTCCAATGTATTCCAATGGTATTTTGGGCTCTAGTTCATACCGCAGCGCTCAGTTCCAGAGCATGTAAAAAAAACTGCAGCAAGCCCTATTTTACCTGCTCTGGAATGCATGCAAACACATCAAAAACACAAGCAAATGCCCTGGAACGCACTGAAAGCCCATTTTAAAAACACACACAAAAAAAAATGTTTTACCAAAAACGGCCCAACCCACTGCACTGCATGTGCAGAAACTCATGCAGATCTGGTCTGCATTTGGTGTGAACAAGCCCTAAATGATGCCTCTGGATCCAATCAACTTCTTCTTTCCTGCAGTTTTCAGGAGTCCCTCCAGCGCTGATCCAGTGCTGGCTCGTGTCCCTTCCTGTCCCACGGAGTCTATACAAGTGCACGCTGCCTGCATTGACTAACCCCGTGTCTTTTCACGTCTCCCGGCCGAAGATCTGTACTGCGCATGCGCCCGCCCCATCATCCTTTGCTGCCGCCCGAGATTTTTCAGACCTTCGCACAGGAGCGCGTGGCGGAGACACGGATAAGTTTAAACCTTTTTCAGAACTTTTTTTTTTCATGTTTCTGCATATATCTACTGCTTGCTAGTAGCAGATATATGCAAAAACTGCTGAGGGTTTAAATATCCTTTAAGCCAAAGTGTCCGGATGTGGATAAGGAGGAGGTTACCCGAGACTTAATCCAGCTAGCAACCTAGAGTGCCAGCAACCACTTACGGTATACATTTCACACAGGAAAATCTTGCGCCAACAAGTGTATTTGTTTGTTAGCACGCAAGCATTGGTGATGCTAGATGAATAGCCTGTAAGATCCTAGGTGAACAACACAAACCTCAAAGCTTTATAAATGAAAAGTGCCGTGAGATTGATATGTACATAAGATTTTTTTTTCCAGTGTATACAATATGTACAACAGTAACCAGTGGATTTCGACAATGATACAGAGTATCCAAAAAAACAAAACATATGCTATACACAGGGAAGAGGATAAGGATCACCAGAACTCAGCAATATCATCAAGTAGGTCCATTTATTTGTGACTTTGTCCAAATAAAATGGACCTACTTGATGATATTGCTGAGTGCTGGTGATCCTTATCCTCTTCCCTGTGTCTGCACGGCGCCATCCGTGGTCATCACTGCGAGCACCAATTTTCTTACGGTCCGGGAGCGTTGCGAGGAATGCGGACGGACTCTTTGTTCATTTACATATACTATACACAACAACTATGAAGCAGTCTCAAGGAAGTTGAATTTCACGCAAGTCCTTCTTAAGAGACATTGATGTATGTAATTCACTTCACACAGGGAAAATAGGATTATGTGCAACAGATTTGCAAGTAGTGTGTCCACCACCGGATAACAAGACACCTTGTGCGTCCCAAATGGAATGCAGCTCACCTTATACACAAATCCTCATGCAGGGTTTGAGGGCGCTGCTCCCCCTTTGATGAGGTGGGGATCTACGCCCCACTATCCAGAGCTGTCTCCTATTTGCTGTCCTTCCAACAGTGTTCTCCCAGCACAGCGCTAATATGTTGTTATCGCTCAAAAATAGCGATCACAGCGAAGTGGATGAAGACCATAGTGCTCACTGTGTTTTGCAAAAGATCCCTTTATTAAAAAGCTACTCACATGAACGGCGAATAAAATCCGACTGAATAACAAAGAATGGAAGCCAAGAATAGAAGCATTTCCTTTTCATTTGTAAAGGAACCACTTAGGGGAAAGGAACTGTTGTCTGGGCTTATAGAATCTTCGAAGATGAAAACACTGAATAGTGGATGATGAAGAAAAAACCTTGCTGGAGCATTTAGGTCCATGATGTGGGAAGGAACAGGGGAATGTTACGGCCTTGATTAGAAAGAACACAGTTTCCTTCTATGTTGGTGAAACAATTTTTTACTGGAATTCGGCTGGTGGAATCTCTTCTTCTAAGGAATCCCAGGAGTCCTCCAGTGGGTCCATTAGTAATCTCTGCTTTAAATTACGATGGAGAAGGCGGTGGTGGACAATTCAAAACCCTGCCATCAGGGGGCACCACTGAGACATAAAACCTTGCATAACTGAAGAAAACGCCTCATTTGTAAGACAGGAAGAAGAATAAGATGCCCGAGGTGAAAAGGGGGGAGGGGTCAGAAATGGCTGCTGACACCGGTGGATTCAACTGGGATCTGTAAAAAACACAGAAGGCACGATCCTCCCCAGCGCCCAGCTAAGCCCTGCACATAATGCAATTTAGGTCCTGATTATCCTTTCGTTTGGCTACACATCATGCTAACAATTAATTAGTCAAAAAGACTACATATCTCCTCCCATTCTCCAAAGTGACATATTACTTTAGTCTGTTGACTGAGATGAAATTGCTGTATCCCTACTGCCATACCAATACAAAGGAAGGAATGTGCCATAAAATCCTCTTAGTGAAGAAAAGATGGCTCTGGGCACATACATGCCGTTACCTTCACAAGCATGTTTCACCAAAAGCAGAGAGGAAGAAGGCAGCAGGAAATGTAAAATGATGTTTGGGCATAAATCGTGCACTGATGCCAGAACAAATACAATACCCCCAATACCAATGAACAAGTTAGGCCACCATTAAAAAGGTATACACAAGTCCAGACCGTGGTCTTCTATACCCCTGAAGCAGGGACCAGTCAGCTACAGCTGCTTCTGTGGCAAGATCCACACACACTCAATGCCTCAGGTACCCAACACAGCATAAGGCCTGCTTTAGACACTCAGAACAAGCCAGCATTCAGAGATGGTGACAGGCAAAGCAGCCACAGCTCTGATCTTGACGACTCTGCAAGAAACACCGAGGTGTACTGGACTGGTCCAGTGCTGGTTGTCACTGCCATCTGCAGGAGCGTCAAAGAGAAAACACCAGTATATTTAATGAACTTGGAAAACCTGGGCTCTTTGACCCACGGGTCTTCCAGGATTTCCAATATCCAGCCTGAACCACTAGAAGAAACACCCATCCCCCTGTTAACAGCAGGAACAATCTTCCAGTTTAAGCAAAAAAAAATATAGCAGAAAGGAAGGAAACATCCATTGCCCCAAGGATGCTAAGCAAAACTGAGCAGGAGGGAGGTGGTAGGAGCTATAGACTCTAGGGGTCTGGCCTTCAGTTTTTTATGTGCTTAGTATTCATTTCTCCTGTTGGCGGCAATATAACCCTAGGTTTCTTACTATTAAGCTGTGTCACTCAATAAATGATAAAGAAATTAAAAAACCTAAATGTTTAAAAAAAGAAAAAGCATTGTGTCTCAATGCTAAACTTTAACATGGAGCTGTCTCCCACAGTACTTCCCTGCCACAGGAAGTCCTTAGTCTTCTGGGTGGAATGATGGTCAGTATCATTCAGCCCACATCCTCAGAACTCAGCTTGTGACTGGACAGTGAAGGAGAAGCAGCACAGTGATCAGCTCATCTCTCTGTCACTCTTTCTCCTCCTATCTGTATGCTCCCTTTCAACACATTAACTGATTGGCTTCTCCTGGTGTTTCTTTCCATCCCACTTCACAATTCTGTATAGTGGGTTGCAGAAGGCTGATCACTCACATTCAGGTGCTAACACGGCTTCCATTTAAAAAATCTGCTCATTTGTATTGTTTACATCTCCCTAGAGTTCAGCTTCAAAATCTTTTTTTCTTTTAAGATACAGCGGGGAAGGATAAGGAATCCTGTTCATTTGTTACTGCTATACCTGGCTTTGTTTAGGAGGTTTCCCCTTAGTTCCTGTGCTGACGACAATAGTTTCACTGGACAGAACTTGAGGGAAAATCCTCAACAGTGACACAGACAGATGGTTCTAGCCTTCCAATGCTCTACGAAAGAAACACATTTGTATTTGTCTGTGTTGCTGTTGAAGAGTGCCCCTCCCTTCCGGTGTGGTAAAATGTTAGGACAGGAAGTGAGGGAAATCTCTCACTAACACTCTAAAAAATTTGACAGGCGCTCAAAACCCTTCTCCACTCTATTTAAAAAAAAAAAAGTTTTGACTAAACATACACTTTAACCCCTTAATGACTAGTGACGATTATAGGACGTCAATTGGCATCAGGGCCATATCCAACAGAGAAGCAGTCGGGACTCTGTTTAAAACTTGTAAAGCTGATTGTCTGCTTTACAGTAGAAGCGATTCTGGCGGCTCAGCTGCCGCCAAATCGCTTCTACGGGCCTGCCTGGGACTGCACCTTTTTTTCCAAGAGCTCAATCCCCTTGCATCTCACATCTCTGAGTCTGGGAAAAAGGGTTCCCAGCAAAACAGGTTCTCAGTTTGTCATTGCCATTCAGAAATAAAAATTCCAAGAACCAATGTCCGTTATAATGTAATATTGTGAAAGCTAAATGGTGTGTAGTGCAGTTTAAACAAGTTATAAGGGGATAAAATATTACTTCTTCTAAATACGCATTAAAAACAGGCTGCACAAATCACAAATTTCCTTTCTGGTAAACTACTTGCAGACAGCCAGACCTTCTCAGTCTTTGATTTTCCAAGTTTCTAGTGCAGCAGGTTTTTATTTTCATTAATGCCATAAGAAAGTCAATGCAGCCCGGGCTACGTCCCAGCCAACATTACTTTTCTAAAATGGTCACGATAGAAAATATAATAAACCTTCGGCATCAGCCTCTGGAAATCCAACACAATTCTGATTTCCCCATTCCCAAAAACTGGACTATAATCTGGCCAGCATGGTCATCGGCCCGGGCTACAAGTAATGAGAAGAGCAGGGTTTGGTCAGGCACCATATTTCCTATGTTTGAAGAACACACCGACTTTTCAGCCATCTAGGCAAAGGATTTGCTTTCCAAGTGTACTTAAGAATAGGACGTGTGCTTTTATTTATCCATCATTTAATGGTTGCAAGCTTTCCTTTTCTGAGAATTTTACAGGTGGGCATGTCCGATGTGAGGAAGAGTAACATAAAATAAAGATGTCCAGCTGCAGTGATATTGTAAACTGTATGCAACAGCCTACAAATGGCTAACTGTCTCCTTACCCGTCTGTTTAAGGCTGTTTTGCTGCCAAGTTTTGCGGTTTCAGCAAGACTGTGCTGTGACACCCGACGGTCCAGGTCCTCATGGCCACCTAAAAGGGGAAAATATGTGTATATTTTAAGGCAGCAAATCTTTCCAAGACATGTAGAACACCACAAGTACACACATATACAAATACACTCCCTGGCCGCTTTATTAGGTACACCTCTTCAACTGCTCATTAACACAAATATCTAAATCAGCCAACCACATGGCAGTAACAATACATTGAGGCATGTAGACAAGATGGTCTTCTGAAGTTCAAACCGAGCATCAGAATGGGGAAGAAAGGAGATTTAAGTGACTTTGAACATGGCATGGTTGTTGGTGCCAGACGGGCTGATCTGAGTATTTCAGCAACTGCTGATCTACTGGGATTTTCATACACAACCCATCTCTCAGATTTACCAAGAATGGTCCGAAAAAGAGAAAATACCCAGTGAGTGTCAGCTCTCTAGGCAAGAATACCTTGTTTATGTCAGAGGAGAATGGCCAGACTGGTTCAAGCGGATAGAAAACAGTAACTCAAATAACATCCGAGGTCTGCAGAAGGACATCTCTGAACACACAACACATTGAACCTTGATGCAGATGGGCTACAGCAGCAGCAGATCACACTGAGTGCCACTTCAGTCAACTAAGCACAGGAAACGGAGGCTACAATTAGCACAGGCTCACCAACATTGTAAAATAGAAGATTGGAAAAACGTTGCCTGGTCTGACGCGTCTCGATTTCTGTTGCGACATTCGGATGGTCGGGTCACAATTTTATGTAAACAACATGAAAGCATGGATCCATCCTGCCTTGTATCTGTATCGGTTCAGGCTTGTGGAGCTTCACATCATGGATGTGCAGCCGACAAATCTGCAGCAAATGCGTGATGCTATCATCAGTATGGACCAAACTCTCTAAGTAATGTTTGCATCACCTTGTTGAATCAATGCCACGAAGAATTAAAGCAGTTCTGAAGACAAAAGGGGTCCAGTACTAGCAAGGTGTACCTAATAAAGTGGCCAGTGAGTGTCTCAATGAAACACTAGGCACAGCACTGCGGAACAGAAGTTAGTCCTGTTGCCTTGCAGTGCTTTGATTTCATTCCCACCAGAAGTCTATAGGACTTAAGAGTTTTAAACACTCAGCTTTTTTTGCATATATCTACTGCTAGGAAGCAGCAGATATATGCAAAAAGTTGGAAAAAAAAAAGAGGAGTCAGCGCTGGATTGGACACCCGCCGCAGCGCTGAAGAGAAGGCTGAAAACATCAGGAAAGAAGATCGGATTAAGAGACATCATTTAAGGCAGAGCTTTAATTAATGTTGGGGTGAGGTGAAAAAAAAAGTTGCCTTTAATGTCACTTAATGTCAGCAGCCTCAAGTGACACTCCATAGCACGTGTCAAACTCAAGGCCCAGGAGTCGAATCCGGCCCACCAGGCCATTTCCTAGACTTCTACTTTCAGATCTAGGTATTAAGTTATTACTAAAACCAGTGATAATCGAATGCAGAGGCACTTATGATAAAGATTAGATACATTTATATACTCTTACAGATAGCTTTCGAGAGCAACCATAATGTTGATGCGGCCTTTGACACCCCTGCTCTATAGTATTGCCCTTTGCTTCGCCCCTCGGCGGCTACATAAAAAGGTTAAATAGGGGGGACTTTTTTTGCATATATCTACTGCTAGGAAGCAGCAGATATATGCAAAAAGTTGAAAAAAAAAAAAGTTTAACAGCGGTTTAAACTTACCTGTGTCTTCCCACGTACGTTCCTGTCCAAAAATGTGAAAATTCTCGGGTGGCCGCAAAGGATTTTGGGGCCCGCGCATGCGCAGTTCACATTTTCGGCCGGGCCGCGAGGAGGCACACAAGGTAAGTCAACGGGCGCATGCACACGCATGCAGAACCCGTGGGACAGAAAGTGCCAGCAAGCCCAGAGGAGTCAGCGCTGGATTGGACACCCGCCGCAGCGCTGATGGCAGTGATTTCAGGATGGAGAGTGGGGAGCAGACCGGAGAATGTTGATAGCAAATTAATAATAAAAAAATTAGTACAAAAATTAAAAAAAACAATTAACCACTTGAAGAGCGTGGTGTTACACCCCCTTCCTGACCAGGCCATGTTTCAGTATTCAGTGCTGCGGTACTTTGACTGACGTTTATTCTGTCATGCAACGCTGTACTGAAATCAATTTTATACCATTTTTTGGGGACACATAGAGCTTTCTTTTGGTGGTATTTAATCACCACTGCGGTTGATTGATGGCCCTAAAACTATTGCTCATGATCCGACATTCGCAGTGATATGCAACACATACGGTGCAAATGTCATTTTCGCATGTAGGCGCACCCAACACCCGTTTGTGTGTATATGTAAGCTTTTTCTTGGTTTGTTTTTCAAGATCACATAAATGAGTTTGTTTTTTTCCTCCAAGTACATGTTTATAGGTTGGCAACTGTGATGGAAAAAAAATGAAACGTCATCACTTTGTTAGCTCTGTCACAAAGATAAATGACAACCCCTTTTAATGTATTCACCAATCCTAAGCCACTATCGTAGTGGAGGCAATCTGCATAAAGTGAATAAAATGCAAGTATCTTCATCAATAAATTGGTTATTTAGTGTATAATCCCCCAGCAGGTGGCACTGAGGAAAATAAGTGCTAGTACTGTGCTGTCCTCCTGCAGGAAGGTCAGTGCCTAGGTGACAGCCGGTGCTTACTGGTCCTCTGTGTAATCAAACAGTCCATTACGCAGGAGATATACAGCTCAATAAACAACCTGCTCCCATAAAACAGACACAGACTAGCAGGATGTATTGCCATCATTTATTTCTGCTTCGTTCATGGAGCGCTCTCGTCTCTGGCTATGGCAGCCCTCCGGGGCAAATTCACAAGCTGCTTGTAAAACCTCCTGCAAACGGCAATCATTATAGAAATAATAGTCATGTAGATCATTTGTGGAACTTCCAATGCAGTTAATTATGGCTGTAAAAGTGCTACAAAACAGCGGTGAGACAGCATTCACAGCACCGCGAATGAACGGGCTTTCAGAGCCTGTAATTAAAAGGCAATGTTTCCACTAAGTGTTCAGTGCCATCGTTTGTTATCTAGCATCATTCCATGCCATTTATTCGCAATTCAATGTGGAGCATATTTATTCTTCACCTAAAAGGAGAACTCCGGCAAAAATACTAAAAAGCCAATAGCCCAAGGATTACTAACATTTATGACTTGGCTCTTTGCATTTTCACATTATGTTCCAGCATAGAAATACAAACTCAGACCATTCAAAATCAAGACACATGGCTGCCATGTATGCCAACAATTACCCCCTCTCAATTTTTTATTTGGAAATTTGAGAGCTCAAATTTAACACAGAGAAGGGAATTTATCAAAACTGGAGCAGACAAAATCTGGAGCAGTTGCCCATTGTAACCAATCAGCTTCTCTCTTCAGTTTGTTCAGTTAAAGTAGTATTAAGGTCTGGACGTTTTTACCTTTTTTACCTTAATGCATTCTCTGCATTAGGATAAAAATAGCCCAGCACCCTTTTTCTCCCGCAGCCCCCCCCAGCACAGGGAGGATACTCATGGCAGAGGAGCCATAGGCACCTTCTGCCATCAAAGAGAGACGGGGCATGGACTGCCACAGGTCTGTGTCTATGGACGCACACAGCCACTGGGGGCACGAGCACGCATGGATGCCTCCATTAGAACTATGGTGGCACCCGTACTGGGGGCGGGGGGAAGACTGCTGCGGGGACCCACTAGAAAACGAGGAATTAAAAACTTTGAAAGAAAGACGGCAACAGCCTCCAGCAAAGGTGGGTCTCCTTGTTGGAAATATATATATTTTTTTAAGGAGGCTTTAATATCACTTTAAAGGTTTGAGAAGCTCCATATTTTGTCTGCTCCAGTTTTGATAGATACCCTACATATTGGTCAAGTATGCCTACAAATAGCCAATAACCTACAACCCTTTTTTTTTTGCTGACAGAAGCCTCTTGCTGATAATTGTGACCAAACTTACCCGATATGTCAGCAACATGCAGTAGAGTGGATTCGCCATAAAATGTATTAAAGGCAGACAGAAAATTAGGGCACATACCGTATCCAGCATTTGAAGGACCTTGTCTTGCTCACAGGCATCCAGCCCATCGATGATCACAACGAGTCTTGTCTGGTTCTGTGTGAAACTGTCGATTGTCTTTGTCATTTTAGCCATCAGTTCTACTTCGCATTTCAGAACCTGGAACCGAACATTTACACGGACATTAAGATGGCAAAACAGAAACCACCTGTGGTTTATAGATAATCTTGACACTTGATCGATAAGAAGGCAAGGCAGAATGGGACCTTTTACACCTACAATAGCTAGAGCACCACAGAACAAGTTACAGTGAAGCTAAAATCAGGAACAAAAAAATAAATCATTCAAGTACCCCAACTCATAACAAAAATGTGTCTTATTTGTGTATCACTCGGCTATAGATCGTGAAATCATCTCTGAATTGGTGCGGACACTGTCCTTCCTTCTGGAGGGTGGCTACTTTTGTTCCCCATGGTCCGTGTGTGTGTTGTAAAGTAGCCACCACTCCAAGCTTGATCCTGTGATGGACTACAATCTCATGTTTAGTTTACTAATTTTTATTGAAGTTATAGACTATCTTAGACCATCACAGGAGCGAGCTTCCAGCGCGTGTGCACCTTTCAGTGTCGGCATGAATTCAGAGATGATGTGAGGATCTATAGCCGAGTGATACACAAATAAGATACAGTTTTGTTAATGGTTAAGGTACTTCAATATATTTCTTAGATTTAATTCCTGAGTTTAGTGGCACTTTAAGGTTTAAGTAATATTTTCTCCACTATAATGGTTTTCTTTTTTCTACCATTTCTGCTATCTATGCTACATCACCTTATTTGCACCCATGCACCTAAAAAAGGAAAAAAAAAAAAAAACCCCTAAATTTCCCGTGGGAGTCAGTTTCAGGTTTTCCAATAGACTGTAGACAGTTTCTTTCAAAGTTTTTTTTCCCTGTAAACCATGTGAATGGCATGAATGACAGCCACAAGCATGACTTCCAGAGGCAGATGTAGGATGGAATTTGTAGTTTCACCACATCTGCTGTGCTGAGATTGCCTACCCTTTGTTCTAAAGTATAGTTCAGCATAATTCTTGCAGCTGTAATCAGTCGGCATTGTCAACAGGGTATGATATCATTACAACAGTCACTCAAGAGCAATATCTGGAGTAGTGTAGACTCTCAACCAGCTGCTTTCCTGCTCTTTTTCCTCATCCATACACTAGTTACAAACCTTGAAGAACCCAAGACCCTGCCCAGAATATGCCCATATCACACAAGGGTAAACATATTAATAATTAAAGCTTACATTATTTTTTACTATTTCTACGGGGGATGTGAATACCTTCTGTGATGCTTCTCAATGTGCACAAATTCTTCTTTCCTCTTAAATAATGAGGTAGCACAGCGCTGGCCTCGCTTTCCTGTGTAAGGTTGGCTCCCTCGCATAAGGGGTCCAATGGAGCCACCTGTTGGTGCTGTATTGACGCTCCCTGCGCCGCCAGGCATAGGCAGCATGGGAGCATTGTGTACAGTGGCTTATGTGCAACACGCATGAGTGATGGGCTATGAATCATGGGACATATAATCCCGAAGAAGGGGATCAGAGGGTGAAGAAAGTAATAAAAGTGCACACACCCCCACCACCTGACCGGAAGTTCATACAAACTCTGCACGGGGACCTGAGGTCGCTGCTATGCAAGTAAAAGTGAGTGTTCCAGGACATTATTAACAGAAACATTGAAGATTCTCAGCTGAATTCATTATAAAATGATTACATTAACACCAGAAGCCAACTACACAATTGAAATTGGACATCGCAGAACCACATGTTTCTGACCCTCAGCCACCAAGTTCAGTTTTATGTAATGGTGCTATAGACCATGTGACCTAAATAGCAAAACAAATGGTATACTAAAGATTGGTAATGGCAGTACCTTCATGAAGCCCTCACTCTTCAGCCTGTGTAGTCTGGAGGCCGCACTATGAAGGCGTTTTCTCTGTGAGTTCAATATGGAGTCCATCACTTGCCACCATGTGAGACAATTCAGAACCAGCACCAGGCCAACAACACAAGCCACGGCTATCAAAATAGCATTCACCGTCATGTTTTTGGCATCCACTTTGAAGATTGCCAATAAAATAACTCCAGTGAAGATGCAAGTCATGATGAAGATGAAAATGACAAAGGATGGAAGGCAACAGGTCTTCTTCCATTTCTTCTTCCCTGAAACATAGGAAGGGTCATTAACAAACTGTGTTTTGAAAGGCAAAGAAACTCACAGACATTCTATACAATACCCAGGGGCCTGGCATTTAGAGATCAGACAAGTGCAAGAATTCACTCTATACATTCTACTTCCAAACTGGGAGAAGGGGCACAGGAGGTGTATATATGGACACAACATAGCTGGCAACCAACACCCATCAACAAGATCAACACAACAGCAACCGAGATGAACAAGTACCATTCAGAGAACCTCATTCAAACGTTATTTTATTGCAGGTGCAGGCTAGTGATGGCATTTGCTTGTTAAGGTGCCCATAGACTGGATAATTGTTAGTAGAGAAAGTGGTCTTGTCTTTTAACAACTGGACGATGTATGAAAGTTATAAATCCAACAGATATACAAGCATACAGGGAATATGCTATTATAATATACTAGCAAACGGTTGGGAATATAATACTTTTAGATTGTAAGCTCTCACGAGCAGGGGCTCAAAGCTCTCGTCTTATTGTATTGTAACTGTACGGTTTCCATTTAGGCCCTGTGCAGACCTGAGCCATCCGGGACAGGCGCCCCGGGATCGCGCAGGCATGCACAATTGCAGACAGCGATTACAACGCAGCCCCATTGATTTCAATGGGGTACATCCGCACGCCAAATGCAGAAAAAAAGGTGCGTGTACCTTTTTTTTGCAATACACGACACGTGGCTGTTTTAGCTGCGATTGTGTTCCGATGCACGGGGCGGAATCGTGGTGGGAAACAACTGGGGTGCCATTAGTAAATAATAGCACCCACAGCACGATTGTCTGTGGTGGGCTACTTCGTGACCGCGCGTCATGGTGCACGATTGTCGCGTGATCACAGATCGCCCAGGTGTGCACCAGCCCTGATTTCGCAAACTGTTGTCATGGAGTCCAGGAACAACAGAGGTAGTGCTGGGGATGTAGGCGATGGGGTAAGGCTTTGTTGCCAGGGACTGTTTGAACAAGGAAAAGGCATAGTGGAGCCGAGCTTCCAAATAGACTAGTCAGTGGAGATAAGGACTGATATTTGGTGTAGCACACTGAATAAATGTGAGGGATTATCACACTGAACATTATGTCTGGGCATGGAGGAGTTCTTACACATGTGCTGGAGAATGGCTGTTGTGTGGTAAATATACATGCATTGGGTACTTGCATGCGGGAGATTAATGCACACAGACACAAGAATAGGTGCAGCACATATATTGGATGAGTGGCGATACCCTAAATGAGGCAGGTACTGGGTGCTGAGGGGTTAAAATTACACTAAACGTAGGAGATAAATCTTAAAAATACATTCAAGTCCCTTAACTATTCACAAAAAACGTATTTGCGTATCACTCGGCTGTAGACCCTCAAATCATCTCTGAATTGGTTCTGACACTGTCCTTCCTTCTGGAGGGGGGCGACTTTTGCTCCCCATGGTCCCTGTGTGTGTTGTAAAGTAGCCAACGCCCCATCCTCACTCCTGTGATGGACTACAATCTCAAAACAAATTAGTAAACTAAACATGAGATTGTAGTCCATCACGGCAGCGAGCTTGGAGCGATGACTACTTTACAACACACACAGGGACCATGGGGAACAAAAGAAGGCACACTCCAGAAGGAAGGACAGAGTCAGCACCAATTCAGTGAGGATTTGATGATCTACAGCGGAATGATGCACAAATAAGATACATTTTTGTAAATAGTTATGGTAACTGAATGCATTTTTAAGATTTAACTCCTGAGGTTAGTGTCACTTTAACCTATATACATGGGGAAAGCACCATGTGTGTGCTGCAGGAGGGATATAGGGGAAAGAGCAGTGTGTGTGCTGGAGGTAGGACATCACTGGAGAAAGACAAGTTTGTGTGCTGGGGGTGTGATGTCACTGGAAAAGAATCGGGAGCAAATTATAGAACATATAAGCGTGAAGTATGTATTATGCCCTCCTATTATCCCTCCAATTTTCCCATGAATGCTATTGCATGTGAATGCTATAACAAATACCATGGTCTTCACTATTGGTGGCCAAAAGTGCTGCAGAACAGAACGTTGTTCAGTAGCTTCACTACAATTGCCCGTTTTAAAATATGTGACTCGTTACAAAGTTACTGCGAATGGAGAGTGAAAGAATGCTTCCTCCTGCCCGCAGCAGACTGATGGCATCATTGCACCCTAGGAAAGTCACTTGAATGAAACTTATAATTTTTCAAAAACGTTCTAATTTGATACTAAAATGTATGGTGTATAGTGTGACCTAGCAGGAATGTGTTCACACAGACATGTAAAGTAACTAACAGGTCCACTTTAACCACATAGTTTTTAAAACACATGTATTTTTGTGACATCAGGATGAGCTTTTTCACACAAACAATCCTTATTGCCAGTAAATGTGTCATAATAGAATAATTACCTTGGGTTTCTTCGGTCTTGAAGACCCTAAAAAGTCGAGTTGCTAGAAAACCAAACTCTCTCTCACATGCATCGGAGAGAGTGGCGATCATTTCTGCCATGGAGGTCTCGCCACCAACACTAGAGAGCCTATTATAATCCGTAAAAAGGAACCTGAAGAAACAGATGAAAATACACACTGGTATGAAAACTGTAATGGAGATTACCAGTAGAGAACAGGAATCACCAGCACTCAATAAGTCGTTTTCGGGAAAAATACTTATTGAGTGCTGGTGATTCCTGTTCTCTACTGTTGATGTGCACGGTGCCATCCGTGATCGTCACTGCAAGCACCAATACTACCATTTGGGCCGGGAACGCTGTAAGGAGTGCAGAGGTACTCTCTATTCTCTACCGTAATGGAGATTACACACAGTCTACAGCTCAATCCATCGGGCACAAAAATGCTGCAGGTATGTCTCACTTCTGTATCAGAAGTCAAATAATTACCACTGAATAGATAGGCCCATAGCTGAAATGCAAAAATGACTCTTCATGTGAACTGTACTTAATACTTCTATATGAAATTGTTACTTAAAAAAAAATTAAACACCCCAACACCATAGCAGAATACTGGTGAGAATTTGGGAGCACCACCCAGGAGACTAAAGCTGGCTATACACCTAGAGATTATCTGCAGATTTTCTATAGTGAGATGGAAAAAGTGCAACAGATTCCTCCATCTACGCTACACTGCATGGATGGAGGAATCTCCCGCTGGGCCAAGCTTCAGTATCAGTATCTTTCTAGTTGGCCCCGCTGGCTCTCAAAATACCTGAACAATGCCTGCATCATATCAGATTGTTCAGGTATTTTTAGAGCCAGCAAGATACTGAAGCTTGGCCCAGCGGGAGATTCCTCCATCCATGCAGTGTAGCGTAGATGGAGGAATCTGTTGCACTTTTTCCATCTGACCACAGAAAATCTGCAGATAATCTCTAGGTGTATGGCCAGCTTTAGAGGTTGGTAAGAAATGTGCATTAGGTTTCAGTGAACACTAGATTTGTACTGCTGTGTGCAGCAACACTGACTTGTCTGCCCACGTGGCAACTTATATCTATCCTAAATCAGGGAAACAGCGACTACGTATTCATAAAAGATGATGGCACAAAAGATGCAACCAGGGCACGTTTTTGGTTTTAGACTAACAGATGCTCAAGTTGTAACAACGTTGTTCAAAGCAACAGGACATGATATAGTCCTGTAAAAAGGCCAGTTTACTCCAGATGTGCTGGGGCTGCAGAAGCTGCTTTTTCCAGCACAGACAAGCCAAACTGCCTTCCTTTGAATAGGCTCAGTTCACACCAACGCGTGGCAGCCCTGTTTTTCAAAACGGCATGGTGCAACACGATACAAACACAGCACACCGTGCTGTGCCCGATAGAACTTCATGAAATATCACTCACAAGAAGAAAAGAAAAGAAAAAAAGGAGGATAAGCAGTGTAATGCACCAGCATTGGCTCATCAGCACAGTACCTCTCAACGCACACCAGCAGCCATGCATTCAGCGAGGCTTGCTGGTGTGAAAAGACCCTTTAATGTGTAATCATTGCATGGGAGAAAAATGTTAAAGTGACACTAAACTCAGGAGTTGTATTTTAAAAATGCATTCAAGTCCCCCAACTATTAACAGAAATGTATCTTATTTGTGTATCACTCGGCTGTAGATCCTCAAATCATCTCTGAATTGGTGCTGACACTGTCCTTCCTTCTGGAGGTTGACTACTTTTGTTCCCCATGGTCCCTGTGTGTGGTGTAAAGTAGTCACCGCTTCAAGCTCAATACAATTTAGTAAATTAAAATGTAAGATTTCAGCCCATCACAGGAATGAGCTTGGAGTGGTGGCTGCTTTTCAACACACACAGGGACCATGGGGAAAAATTTAACGCCTGAGTTTAGTGTCACTTTAATCCTTTGGCAGGTATACAGCTGCCATATATGCATTTCATCGGTGCGTTTTAATGCGTGCATACGTGGTGCAGAGATACATGTTAAAATCAAGGTAAATATTTGTCATTTTCAATGCAAGCATTTAGCTTTAGTTAGAATAAAGTGGATGTTTGATGGCTCCTATAAGAACATCAACTCACCTAACAGGTAAAGCCTTGGTGGTCTGCTCTGGGAGCTCTGGAGGATTCACAAACATCAGTTTCAGCAGTAGTTCCAGATAACCAATATGTCGTGCAAGTCTGGTACTTAACACCCAGGCCCAGGTCCAATTCTCTCCTTCCCGTCGCCCGCCAAAATACACCGCAGCTGGAAAGAGATACAAGATATAGTTAGATACGTACATTTCTTAGAGTGCTACACATTCTATTAAAGATAAACTCCTAATTAACAGAAAATCAGGACTTATTAGGAAAAGGACTACATACAAATTAATGTCAGTGCTGTGTATGCAGTTTGGAATAAATGGCTCTATAATACTAGGTAATATTTGCACTATACACCAGCAATTCTGGGTGTGCATTTGGCCAATGGGATGCAAATAAATGATATGCATGGCTTCGCCCACTGTCTTAAAATTAGGAATAATCCTCTTAATGTTAGGCTATGTCATGGAATGAAACCTGTTACCTTCTGTTCTAAGCAATCTGTTCAAACAATCAGTTTTTCAATTTCTTCAGTCCCTTCTTATTAGGGATGCACCGATACCGGTATTTAGGTACAGAGTATCGATAATTTTTTTTCAGTACTCGCCGATACCAATTACCGAGTAACAGAAGTCCCATTTAGGAAGCCAGGTGGCATGTAATGACTCGCCACCTGGCATCCTGATTAGCCGGGCAGCGTGTAAAGACTCACCACCCGGCTTCCCGTTTAACAAGAAAGTCTGTCCCCTCTTACCTTGGTATGTCCAGCCTGCCACCCTCTCCAGCCAGAACGCGGCCTTCCTCTGGTACCCAGCCGGAGCCATCTGGCCGGCCAATCAGGAAGCCGTGTGCCATGTAATGACGCGACGCCCTGCTTTCTGATTGGCCAGGAGGCCGGCTCCATGCTCCCTCGTCATGAGATGACGAGGGAGCATGAAGCCAGCTTCCTGGCCAATCAGAATGCCGGGCGCTTCGTCATTACACGGCACCCCGATTGGCCAGCTTCCCAACCAATCAGGAAGCTGGGCAGCGCGTCATTATACGCTGCCCGGCTTCCTGATACAGGAAGTTTCGGGCCAGGCATTGGAGCATTTGGGCGAGTACGAGTACTAGTATCGGTATCGGTGCATCCCTACTTCTTACAATAACCTTAATGGTTATACTTTCTCTTTGCACTGAGAACAAAGCATGTCAAAGACAGGATCGCAAGAGAGGGAGGGCAGAATGGCTAGGCCGACAAAGCAACATGGACTTGTTTTTTTGGTTTTATACACTGCCCCTAATCATATGTAAAAAGACTCCATAAGTCGGATATCTGACTCCTCATCAACACAGAAAACAAATTCAGATTAGTATGGAACTGGACCATAGGAGATGAACATAAGAGGGATGCCTGGGAAAATGTCCGGAAACCATATATACGGTCGCAGGTCAGCAGTCCTATCGAGTCAGCTGCTTTGAAGGAAGTATGTGAGCAAATATGGAAGGCACATAAGGGTTCTCAATGCACTACAAGGAACCGAGCAGGTAAAACATAACTGTGCCATTATGGGCCTAATATTGCTGAAATCACTAAATAAAACGTAACACTTTCTCTACTTTCCATGCAACAGCCAATATGCAGAGCAGTAATTGAAACTCTTAAGAAATCTATCCTAACACCTCTACTAGGTCAGGCCGATTGCACAATGGACAGATCACCAAGAAGTAGTGACACCTACTACATCATGGGAGCAGAGTTCTAATCCTGATAAAGATTTGCTTAACTATGACACACTGAAAACGTGGCAATTCACCGAAGTTACAATTTAATCATCGGCATGTGTGAGGGGCAGTCAGGGACACAAGGACGA
This sequence comes from Nanorana parkeri, assembly GCF_000935625.1. NCBI lineage: Eukaryota > Metazoa > Chordata > Amphibia > Anura > Dicroglossidae > Nanorana > Nanorana parkeri. The sequence goes on from NW_017306891.1 coordinate 962,823, forward strand.
CAGAAACAGTAAATGAGTAACAAGAAGCAGTTTAGAAACTTACTGAAGAATATATAGAGGACAGCCAGCAGGCTGAGTGACACGGATATCCCCAGCTTGGCATCCACACTGAACGACAGGAGCAATCCAACAGTGCTGCACAGCATCAAAATGAGGAAGACGATGAGCCAAGAGAACTGGAAGAGGGGCTCAATCTGCTGCCCGGCAAATGTCTTCATTTCATCTAAGACAAGAAGCAAAAATATATAGGACTATCATCCATTAAAAAAACATATCGTAACTCCTTACTTACACAATTGCATGACACACAATGTAAAGAAATTCCAAACTGCTATGAATGAAGCAAAACCTAATACAGCCATGTACTTATTCAAATAAATTCCATTCATTTCTAACAAAAGGACTAATATAAGTTCCTAAACCTGTATTAGTGTTCACTTCATTAGCACTCTTACGTTTATGTAATGCTTTTAGGTAAAAAATGTGAACATGCTTACAGGAAGGCAATGCACAGGGATGACAGGACAGTGCAATCTGCTAAGGGGTCAAGGACCTGCCTGTGTTGTCACAGGGGCTACCAGGGGTGCAAGGATTGCCTTAAGTTCTTAACTCCCTTCAAAATAAGTACATCAGCAGGGCTTGAAAAATCCGCTTGTCCTCTCGTATGTGACGAGAGGACGGCGGAGCCTGACAAGTAGCTTCCCGTCCGGCCGTTGTAATTAAACGGCCGGCCGGGAGCTTAACATTCAAGCAAATCGGGCGTCTCTAGAGACGCTCGATCGCTTGTATCAGCAGCACCTGTCACTGCCGTTGCCGGTCCCGAGATCCGCTGTGCCCGGGACCAGCACGGCTGCTCTGTGACAGGTGATCAAAGGGAGATCGGTCCACGATCGCCCTCTGATCTCCTCTCCAGTCCCCGAATGCAGGAAGTGATGTATATTACATCACTTCCGCATTCTGCTATCGCTCTCCAGCTTCTGAAGTTGGGGAGAAGCTGGTGAAGCAGATCTCTGCTTCACCTGCTTCTCTGGGGTGCCTAGGTGACATTAGGGGTCTTGGAGACCCCTGATGTCTCCATAAAGAGGACCTGTCATGTAAACTGGCTATCATATAGGGAGCTTCTTAGCCCCACATGTGATAGCAATAAAGTTAAGTGTAAAAAAAAAAAAAAAGGAGAAATGAGAAAATTAACGAAGTTAAAAAACAATTAAAAAAAAAATGTTTAAAAACACAATATTTTTTTTTAAAGTCTTCCGCCCACCACATATTGGTGGGCGCAAACATGCGAAGACGATTGCGCCTATTGCGCCGCACATGTTACATATCACCGCGAACGTCGCAGTGAGAGCAATAATTTTAGGGCCATTAATCACTGTTAACACTAAATCGATGAGCGGTAAAAGCTTTTAAAGCATTGCCTATGGCCAATTTCGGGAATGGTAATTTTTGGCAGGTGCATGCAAATTTAAGGCTTGACATGTTTGGTGTCTATTTACCTGCAAGACCCCATCTTTTATATTTTACCAAAAATATGGGTAAGAATAAATGTTTTATAACATAACTTAGGGAAAACATTATTTTTTTTCAAAATTTACAGTACTTTTTTCCATATAGAGTAAAAAATAAACCCCCCCAGTGGTGATTATGTACCTCCGAAAGAAAGCTGTATGTATCCCTAAAAAATTTTAACATTAATTGCAGGGCTATAGTCCAGTCATGCTGACTGGGGACATTTTTGACTGACTGGTGAGACACCCTAAATAATTTTAAGCTCTGTACATCAGCATGCAGCTATGAAATCATCTTACATTTACTGGCACAGGTGATGTAGCCCGGGCCTCAAGATATATCCTATGAAGGCTACATCACCAGTGCCTTCCTGGGAAATCTCATCCATAAACTGCAAAATCTCATTAGATCTCAGGGGGGGGGGGGGGCATTTTTCCCCCCTTGGATGATGTGCACCGTCACATGTTCCAGGGGACAGACCCAGAGTTCCTAGAAGTAAAGGGAGATGGATTCATCTGCCCTTAGTGAAAATGGACACCATGAGAAGAATAGGAAGAAGAAAATTGAAGTATACAAAGAAAAAAAAAGCCTGCAATTATTTGCGGATTGCAATCACTAAACAAATCTAAAGGTGCCTTTGTGGTAATTTTAAAAATAAGGGTCCACAGAGGTCCACAACTCAGTATTGCTAACAAAAAGAATCAGTAATTTTCTTGATCAACATAACATGCTCCCCTAGTTGTTAAGCCGAAGCTGCAGTAGAGCTGAACCCACATCTCCTAGCAGGTACATTACCTTCAAGCTTTTTAAGCAAAAATGACTTTCCACTTCCCCATTGAGCGTACAGTCCAACACAGATGGGAGGCTGCATGGTGGGCTCACTGAGGATGTCAGCCAGGGCACTGCTGTAGAGATCATACCCCAGCATATCACCATCAGTCTCAGTAGGAGAAAGGTGCCCTGTATCAAACAAAAGACAAAATAAACATGGATGGATGCAACAAACAGCCTAAAATAAAGCACACATTTCACTCATGGAGGTAAAGTAATACTATAAATTCCTTTTAAACCATTAAGCTGGCCATACACTGCTTAAATTTCAGCCAATTTATGTTAAATTTGCCAACATTTGAGCTGTGGGAGGCCCTGTCTGCACCACACAGCTCGGCAGAAGTTGATTCTTCAAACAACGAAATAGAAGTAGACAGGCCGAGATTTGTTGGCCAAAGAATCAGATACAGGTCACTGTTCGGGTATTCAGCAGCCGCAGGTCATGCCAGCAATTGAACACAATGGGGGAATGCACAAAAATTGCAGCAGACAGAATTTGGAGCAGTTGCCAATGGCAACCAATCAGCTTCTATGTTTCATTTTCAAAGCTTAACTGAACAAACTTAAGAGAAGCAGATTTGTTGCTATGAGCAACTGCTTCAGATACGGATCATATCTAAATATTCAATGGAACTCAACTAAACCTTCTGTATCATTCCTTTGCCACTTAACACTTCTCATTTAAGCATTGTAAAAAAGTTAAGTGTTTACTGAACACTCCAAGTGACTGTATACAGTTTAAACAGCCATTAAAAGACTCATTAGTATTAACACAATGTAGCCTCGGTATCACACAACTGCAGCACTAATAGGATTTTGCTTTTAAAAGGATTGCATGTAGCATGGAGGTGTCAGGCCAGTCTCAAGTATACAGAGGTATTGTATACTACAACATTAATAAAATGAATGAAAACAAGCATACGTACTGGCTCCGAATATCTGAGTGAGAATGCTCTTCTGGTGGGTGCAGTCTATGTTATATGGCGTCTCTCCGGCTTTATTTGGCCTGTACAGTAATCTGCCATCTTTTGGGTTCCTCAGCAGCAATTCTGCAAGTTTCCGGCTTCTGCCTCTGATAGCGATATGCAGAGGAGTGTCCCCTTTCTGAAGGAAAAAAAAAACAAAAACTTGTTTGTTAAAAAAAAGCCCCAGTAATCTCTAACAGGACTCTAAAAATAGCACCAACAACACATGGGTCCTCAGCCTTTTATATAGGATGCAACACTAGAGACTAATGTTTATTGATATCATATTGTTATGTATTTCTATATGTGTTCTGATCCTGATGCAAATTTCTCTTTATCTTTATTATTCCAACTCCTCAATAAAGCATTATTCTATAAATAAATGGCATGTTATCTTTGCACATTAACACATCTACGGCTCAATAACCTGAACCAATACACTGCCGAAAAACGAAATCTTAATAAAAGAGGTTTCGTCAGTGTATAACATGCAGTCTTCCACTTGAACACTTACCTGGCAATTAAAGGCAACCTGTAGGTACACTTAAGATAGGTGCAGTAGAGATGATCCTGGGCTTGGTGTGAACCCATTTCATCAGAGTTCATTCAAGCCCACTCAAAACTTTGACTGCCATCCCTCCTCCCTGTTCAATCAATTCCATAGGAGGTGCATTCTCTGCCGTGCAGCTACACATCACAAATGGGCGGGAAATGCCCCCGTTGCAACTGCCGCCATTGATTGGGAGTGGGGGCTGTGGGTTGGGGAAGCAGTGAGCTTGGGTGGCTAGGTTTGCACCAAGCCCAGGCTCATCTCTAGAGAGCACTGGGGCATTCGGGCTCAAATCCCAGCCAAGACACTACCTGTATGGCATTTGTATGTTCTCACTGTGCGTGTGTGGGTTTCCTCTGGGTACTACGGTTTCCTCCCACACCCCAAAGGCATGCTGGGATGTTAATTGGCTTCTGTCTAAATTGGCCCTTGTATGTGTGTGCGCATGCCAAGTAGGGGCCTTAGATTGTAAACTTTCTTGAGGGCAGAGACTGATGTGAATATATAGTATGTAAAGCAAATTGACGTCACTATAAAAATACCTGTAACAAATAAACTGTTTCAAGGGGGCAGTAATGGTATCCCTCATTTGTTTCTGAAAACAGTTGTACACTGAAACCCAACTGTACCAGCAGTCCAACAGTTCAACTCAGGAGAGCTGGAGGGGGGGAAAAAAACATACCCAGTAAAGCTTACTTTTTGTTTTGGCTGCTAAATGCTCCCCAGTAGCTGTAAAGTCAGTGGCGGAGCAGGCGGTTACAAAAGTCTGTGTGTGAAAGCAGCAATCTGTCCTCTGTGGACATACCCTTGGTGACTCACAATCAGCAGGGAGGGTGAGCTTTGCCAATTGCCTAGCTTTAGCTGTAGTAACCAGGGGACGTGCTGGACCATGACCAAGGTATCGCTGCCCTCACACGGAGAGCAAGGGTCCCCTCTGCAGCCTTTTACTCAGCCGCAGACTTTACAACAACTGATGCAGATTATTTAGCAGCAGGAACAAAAAGATTGGCTCAGTGAGTATTTTTTGCCCCCGAGTTGAACTATCAAATTTCTGAGGAAAGTGCACTCGGGCTTTAAAGAACTTCCTACAACACTTCACTAGAGAATGATAATACCCAGTTATGTGCACTGCACAAAAGTTACAGGTTACACTCGGGTAACTACAGCTAAGGGCACATTTCTAACCAAAATATTGGAGGCGGAATGACCATTCGAAGGCAATGTATTGAAGGTATGCAGTTAATGTGTAGTACATGGTCCAAAACATGCTTTATTCTAAAACACTGCTACCTTCCTGCTGTGGTGCATCAGCTCAGAAGAGCTATGAGCAAAGATGGCTGTCCCTTGTTACTTGCACATACACTACACCCTTGAGGAAATGGTAACGGTGCATGTATAGCCAAAACCTTTTTTTTGGTTTGAGATAAGAGTAGGGAAGTGTTAAAAACCATAAAGTTATTTCTTGCAGTCAGTCTCCTGTTAGGGCAATTCTACCTCACTTCCAGTTCTGGAGACACAACTATAAGAAGGGAAATCTTAACAAGATGAGGGGAACGCTCCTCTTATACAACTGTCACCAGAACTGGGGTACATAATTGAGAAAAATAACCAAATAACCTCTCACCACCAGGTTGGGTGACGGACAGTAAGATTTTAGATTTCCCATCACTTTCCGTATCAGGGACAGTGGTTAAGTTTTGCCTATACATACACTTTAATTAATTGCCCCTCACTTTTACATTGTAAGCCCTCAGGGGCAGGGCCCTCCTTACCATCTTGTCTTGCATTGTGATTGTAATGTCTTCCTTATATTGTAAAGCGCTGTGCAAACTGTTGGCGCTATATAAATCCTGTATAATAATAATTATTATTAAAGGTAGACCTGCAGCATCAGGCAGCATTTAATACTTTACTGGATTACTGAAGCATTCTTGCTCTAGGAGTCAGGGCTCAGGAGGTTTAGAAATGGTCACAGGAGTCTTCAGTTTGAAGCACATATATGGTATATACTACACCTAAATGTTTAGCTAACTGTGGGCAGGACTGGCGTTTCTCTTACCTTATCAATTGCAGAAACCTTGGCTCCCTTATCCAGTAAAAGCTCCACGACTTCAATGTTTCTCATCTTTGTGGCTTTAATCAGTGGGGTTTCTCCATCCTGTATAACATAAGGGACAAAACAGGAAATAGTTATCCGACTACATACAAGCTCCACTTAAGGCAAAAAAGAAAAGAAAGAAAACCTACAAAGCCCCCTTACCTCCCTGCTCACATACTTATCCTTTTTTAATAACTTTTATTATACTTACCTTAATTAACAAGCACAAACATTCAGTCTGTGAACACAGATCTATGGAGACAGAACAAGGCAAGTCCAGGCTAGCCAGGGTTTTTTTCTACAACAGTCTGGGGTCACAGGAAGGGGGTGGATGATGTCAGGTGTCATTCAGACTAAAAGTTGGGTGGGTCGCAACACTTATTAAAACGCAATCTTTCAAAAACTGAGCTCATGATATTTCCTCCTGCCCGTGCACCTTCCCCCCACCTTTTCCCTCGAGATTGTTAACACAACTATCCAACCCTCCCCCCATGCCAAGGTGCTGGGTGTCATCCTTGACTCGAACCTCACCTTTCTTCCCCACATCCAATCACTATCCAGATCCTGCCGCCTTCACCTTCGTAACATCTCCAAAATACGCCCCTTCCTCACCAAAGACACCGCAAAATTACTCATCCACTCACTTGTTATCTCTCGTCTTGACTATTGCAACTCCCTCCTCCTTGGCCGACCTCTACACAGGCTCCTCCCCCTTCAGTCTATCATGAATGCTGCTGCTAGACTCATCCACCATACCAACCGCTCAGTGTCTGCATCCCCCCTCTGTCAATCCCTGCACTGGCTTTCATCTCCATCTTATATTAGCAAAGCTGCTTGGTATAGATCAATAGAGAACTTGCAGCCAATGCATTTTAAAATGATTCTTTAAGTTTACTAGAAAAGCCTCGATATTGAAGGCTAACCTAACCTTGTCCTTCCTATGTTGCACCTGGTAAATACGCCTTTCCAACACCTAGCAACAGGGATTGCTTATCATCTATAATAACATAAGCCAAATGCCCCTTTAGATGACAGTATGTGACTTTACCAAGTTCAAACTTTTTAAAAAAATTAAAAACAAAAGAAGCGCCATAATTACAGGAAAGCAGACACTAAAAGTCCTTTATAGAAAAAAAGGCTCTTCACCTCTCAAAAGGAAACAATGTAAACATATTACCTTTGTGCAGATTTCAGTGTCAGGGTTGCATTGTAGAATATCCCGCACCATGGTGGCATTGCCTTTCTCAACAGCCCAATACAAGGCAGTTTTATTATCCTAGAAAAAATATAAAATCTGAACTTCAGCATTTATTGCAAAAAAATTTATGAAATAAAAAGAAAAATAGCTTTGATTGAGAAAACATTGGAATTTTAAAAGAGGAAAAAACAATTGATAAAGAAGCGCAAGCTTACCAAAAATCTCACTGCAGACTCATAACCTCAATAACTCATACATATCTCTGATTAAATTCAATCACTCCACCATCACACTCTGGACCTTTGAAAATGAAGACGTTTACCTGTCCTCTGATGTCGATATCGGCATACTTATTCAGTAGAGCCCGCACAATTTCAACATGGCCTCCTCGAACCGCACCAATCAGTACTGTATCTCCATTCTGTTTGTGGGGAAAAAAATTAGATATAGACTTTCAATAATAGCTATTCTGCATACATTGTCTTTCAGCTTCTTTTCCAAAAGGCACCTGTACTGTGCTAGAATCACCATGACCTGTATAACACTGCATTTAACAGAATGATTGTAAGGGAGTGCATTAAATCTTTGTTTAATCCTATGAAACAAATGGGCCATTCTATGTATCGGGCTGTTATTCAGCACCTTAGAACAAGGCTGTGAAACCAAAACCTTCCACAACAAGCTTACAGTGCTCACCTCTTAACATAGTATGTAAGGTTGAATAAAGACCAGGGTTGTGTGTGTGTGTTAACACTTCCAATATCCCTGTAGATTCTGCGAAAGAAGAAACTCATCCAATACAATGTTATCAGCAGATACCACCGCCTGTGGGGGGGGAATTCCATACTTTTCACTATTCTCACAGTGAAATAACTCCTATGACTTCTAAGATTCAACCCTCTCTCTTCTAACCTCTTGTTGTGTCCCTGGGTTCTCAATAGTTTTCGGATTGAACAGTTTGTGCCTAATATTGGGGTCCTCATTGATGATTTTTAAAACTGCAATAAGGTCCTCTCTTAATCGCCTCTTTTCTAAGGTGAATAACTTTAGAATATGAATGTGGGCTCTTCTCTCTGACACTCCGGGTTGTTGAAAGGTACTCGCTCTTTTTGTTTAGAATGCAGAACTACTAGTCTTGCTTTGTACAAAATGACTGCCAGCCGGAACGGCAAAGAGCAGAGGCTTCATGGGACCATTTGCACAGCATGGAGGAAGCCTGCATGCTAAAGTGCTCAGTTTTAGCATGCAGGATAGCGCGCTCTGCAAGGTCTGTCACGGCGAAGGGAGGGGGAGTGATGCGCGGTTTCATCATATCACACTGTACTACTACTTTACTTGAAACGTAAAAAAGTATACACTTCATTTTAGATCTCCGCACAGCAATGAGTTCCAGTGCACTGCAAAAAAAAAGAACAAATGCAGCATGTCTGTATGTTTTTGCACCACACATCACACCCACATTGGGCTGTAAACGGGACACATAGAAAATAATGATATTCTATGTACCCTAGCAGTGACTGCTATTTTTCAGTTGCTGAAACGAAAGCCTAATATTTAGCGCTAAACACCTAAAGTTTGTGTCTAACTAATAATTATAAAAGAAAAAAATAATGCTCACCCGATCAGGTATATTGACATAGGTTCCAGCATCAAGGAGATCCTGCACAATCTCTGTATGACCCTCCTTGGCTGCAATGGCCAGAGCCGTGTTCCCATCTTTATCAGTCAAATTCACATTGGGATTCCTCTTTAAGATCTCCTTTACTGTGTCAGTGTAGCCACCTCTTACAGCCACAATCAGAGCAGTCATTGAATTCTGAAATGGAAAAGTAAAAACAAATGGCCACATTTACTGAATAGCGCAGGTTTAATGAAAAAACGTACCCAACAATGGTCTGTAATGATGAATAAAACTTTCAATACATATACACACAAACGCAGAAGCTACATACGACTAATACAGGAAAACAAGAAATGGAGAACAACAAAAGAGAAACAGGAAAAAAAGTCATCTAGGACCACACACTGTAGCCTTATACTAACAATATATGGGAGCATTTTTATCCACTTTAAAGCATTCCATCCAAAAATAATCACCAAACTGAATAAGCCAACCTACCACCAAACTCTTTCAGTTGTTGCGGGGCTTCAATAGAAACTGCTGGTGGTAGGTTGCCTTTATTTCTTTGGTCATTCTTTTCATAGCAAAAGGATTACAGCTTAAAAAGAACTGAAGTCTGTCTGAAAACTAACGTGTGTATGGGCAGCATTAAAGTTTACATTCTCAAGGCTGTGACATACTGCACGCAAAGCAGCACAGAGCGAAGGGAAGCAGTGGCGCGCTGCCTTCGCAAGCAGTGTGTCATGTAATTGTCTCTCCGCCACGTCAGCTTGCGAGAGCTCACATAACCGAGCGTGCCGAGATGAAAGATGTCATCTTCAGCCAATCGGCTCACGTGTATAAACCCGCGCGTCACGATGTGAACGATCAGAAACAGGAACCATACCGCACTCCTTACCGGGATTCCCAGATGCAGTTATTCATCTGACTGCACTCAGCTCAGACACTGCATGAGAAGCGCCATGCCTGACATCTTTGCTTCGTTCTGCACGGCTTCGCATGCAGTATGTCAAGGGCTTAAAGGTTTCTATTCTTTTTTTATTCTTGAGCTTTAAGTAACTAAAATTAAGATTTCAGATACTTACAGCCCCCTCCTGATCAACATCGGCTCCCATCTGCAACAGAGACTTGACACTCTCCAAGTGCCCCTTCCTCGCAGCCCAGATGAGCGGAGTGGTTCCATACTACAGAGAAAATGAAAAACAGTAAATTGTCACCAAGGAAGGACCAGCGAGCAAAGGGGACCGAGCACATGTGGAATATATATAGTGATATTTCATTCCTGAAAAGACAACTCTCTTAGACACTTGTTCACAGCTGTAAGTGTGCTAAAGTGCTCTCCATTCCAATGTGGTCTTATGATATACTTTCTCCCAAAACTCACATCCATCAGTCAACCTTCCCACTGTGCTTCAATACTTGGGACTACAGAATTTGAGCAATGAAGAACTATGACTCGTGTGCAAATCTAATTGCGCTCAAAAGGAGTTCACAAGCCGAATGCTCAAGAAATGAGAACTGCAGGGATGGCAATCAATAGATACATTATGGTGCATTTATTATCATCACAAGCCCTATAATAAGTCTATACGATACTAGAAAACTACAATCCTTGGAGCTAGAGGCAGCAAATGTAATAGGTTTTGCTCACTTTGACTATCATAGTTCTCAGATACAGCACGCATTGTTAAAGAAAGTAGCAAAAAAAGAGGTCAACATCACATCTCAATTAAACTTGGTGGTTTCTCTGTCTAATAATACTAATTTGGCTCTTTCTTCCTCTGCACAACACTGCTAGTGAGGCTTAGAGGTGGTGATGTGTTCTCACTACACAATAATACAAGTCTTAAAGCCAAAGTGAAATCTTCTGCTTTCAGCCTCTCATTTCTTGGGTTGATGTAGCCGGAGAAGCAACCGATAAAGCAGATCTCTGCTTCATCAACTCACTTGGGGTCATAGGTGACATTAGGGGTCTAGATAAAGAGCACCTGTCACTGTATATGTGCAATTACATGCGGGGCTTGTTTAGTGAAGCGTAAAAAAAGGGGGAAAAAAGCAAGTTTAAAAAAAAATAAAACCGCATTTAAAAAAAGGATTAACAAAAAACACAAAAAAATGATTTTTTCAAAGTACCCCGGTCCCCGAAAACAAACATGTGTCGGGTGCCCGCATATGCAAAAAACGACCACACACAGCGCACGTCGCAGTGAGAACACTAATTTTAGGGCCATCAATAACTGTTAACACTAAATCGATGAACGGTAAAAGCTTTTAAAGTGTCACCTATGGCCAATTTCAAGAATGGTAATTTTTTTGCAGGTGCATGCAATTTTAAAGCTTGACATGTTTGGTGTCTATTTACCTGACGTGATCCCGTCTTTTATATTTTACTAAAAAACTGGGTAGAAATGTTTCAAAACATACGTAGGGAAAATAGTTTTGGGGTTTTCTTTGTTTTGGGGTTTTCTTTGTTTTGGGGTTTTTTTTCAGAATTTCCCGTACCTTTTTCCTTATTTAGTAAGAAATAAAAAAACCCAGTGGTGAATAAAAGAGAACTATGACCTAAACTTTTTGGCCATAGTTCTCTTCAAGATCACAGGAGGACATATATAATGTCCACCGGTGACCCACAACTCAGTACATAGCTATTGCCTGCTATATGCTGAGAGCGCAGAGCTGTGACACAGTGAGATCCACCTCACTGGCTGATTGACAGCTGACTCTGCCTCTCTAGATAAGAGACACAGAGCAAGCTGAGCCCACCCCCTCCCCCATTTGTTCCTCAAATCAGTGCTGGAGGATCGGAGAGGGGGAATCCCTGCAGGGACCGGTGACTAGCAGTCACCGCTCTCTGCAGGGAGAGAATTGGGAAGTCAGCGATCGGCGGTATTTGTTCGCTCACTTCCCAATCAATAGAGCCGACCTGAGACAGCTTCAGTATCACAGGTCGGCTTGAATTATGGGGATGAGTGTTTCCACTCACCCCATAATTCTCCTTTAAATACCACCAAAAGAAAGTTCTATCTGACCCAAAACAAATGATATAAAATTAATTGTAGTACAGTGTTGCATGATTGAATAAAATGTCAAAGTGCCCCAGCGCTGAATACTGAAAAATGGCCTGGACAGGGAAGGGGATTTAACACCAAGCTCTGGAAGTGGTTGAAGGAAGCTGACAAATAACAGACTTACTGACTGGATCACAAGGTAAAAAAATAACAGAAATAGGGCCTACAAAAGAAAACTAATGTAGCCACTACGGATATGAAAAAAACAAAAGAAAACTGACTTTAGGCACTACTATGACCACTTCAATTTATATATAAAAAAAACATTTTATTGTGTACAATATATTTTCAGAGTACTGCCTAAAAAGTCAGTTTTCTTTAGTTTTTTCTTATGCATTGATATTAGGACGCGGCATCATCTAAACCCCTATGCATCCTTGTTACTATAATGTAGCCACTACATGTAAAAACTGGTAAGCTTGGGTTTCTATTAGGGATGCACCGATATATCGGCCGCCGAAACATATCAGCCCAAAATGGCACTTTTGGCATAAAGCCGAATAGCGGTGCATCCGATCTCTCGCTCTTCCCCGCTGGGCGCTGCTCCGTGTCCCAGCGGGAGGAGAGAAACTGTCACAGGCAGCCGAGCGCTGTGAGCGGCCCGCGACTCTCCTCCCACACCACTCAGTCTCCTGTCACAGATCAGCGGTATGGGCAGAGACAGCCAGCGCCGTCACAGCAGGCTGAGCTACGCTCGCTCAGCCTCCTGTGACAGCGTGTCAGGAAGGAGAGCCAATGCAAAGACTCATTGATCAGTGATCGCTGAATGTTTGTAAATAACTGGAGGACAGAGTATGGTTACTATATCCTCAATTATGAATGAATGTGAAGTGATCTACATCACCTTCTGTTCATTCATGATTATGGATATAGTAAACATACTCTGTCCTCATGTTTATGAATGAACAGGGACACTCAGTATAGAGGATTCCTGTTCATTTATAACTGGGGCTGCAGAAAAAGATTTAGGACTCATCTCTTTTTCTATTTTAAAAGGGAAATATCAGGGGTCTGTTTAGAAAGAAAAAAAAAAATACTTGAAAAAGTGAAAATAAAAAACATTTTCGGCGGGACTTTTTTTATTTTGGTTTTGAAATTTTCATTTCGGTGCACCTCTAGTTTCTATACACGTTATTATTTCATAAGTGACCTGCCATCACTTTATCCAGGAACACAGAAAATGTCCTGATCTTTTAAGACAGTTGTCCAGAACCTGGAAGTCCATTCCCCACAAATGTTTTGCAATCCAGGGTGACAGTAGAGGTTTGCAGGCACCCACCTTGTCAGAGCAGTTGACCTTGGCTCCGTACTGCAGCAAAAGTTTCAATATATCAGAGTGGCCTCGCCCGGCTGCCCAGATAATTGGGTACACACTGTATTGCTGAAAGAGACCAGAAGAAAAGTCATGATTTTGCACTTATGTTAATTGCTTCATGGAGAAACGTAAGAACGATTTCAGATCTCACCGAGAAAAACCAAGAACACCCACAAATAACTACCTGTGAGTCAGTATATACTTACATGTAACCTGAGGTTGTCTGGACTGTGAAGGCATCTGTGGCTACATGCATGAACTTATTTGTGGCAAATGTAACAGCTTGTGTCACTTACATTGAATAAGTCATTTTAGCACGGTTACCTATAGCAACCTTAACTGCAATGAATAAGTACAGGACCTCAGGATGGATATATGGGAGCTGCCATCGCCGACTTATTTTTATAGATGTGTGCTCTAGGCAGTCTTCTCCATTTTAGCTTTGCCATCTGAGTCAATAACCTGCAAAAAGCATGCACCCAGAGAAGTAAGAAAAGGTATAAACTCCCATCCTGCAAACTAGGGTTGCACAGATACCAAGTACGAGTACATGTACCGATATTTTTGAGCTCCAAGACTACACTAGAGAAAAATGCAAAAATTAGGAGGCAGCTGTCATTTGTAAGGAGCACACGGAGATCCTGGGATTTGTACATCTCTGTTTTAATGTATGATTTTATTTTTATAAATATAAATAAAGGGATGCACAGATACCAGTTTTGTGAGTACGAGTACTTGCCGAGTACTTACAAGTACAAGTACTGATACATTTATGTTTATTGTCATGTGACAGTTTTTCTAAAACAATACAGACTAATGATGGAGTGGTGGAGCACCAGAGCCAGGTCCCAGCTGCAACCTCTGCAACCCTTGTAGTTCTCATGAAAATGCCAAGTATCTGCACTGGTACTCGAAAAGTATCTGTGCATCCCTACTGCAAACTTATCTTCACCTAGCGTGTCACTAACCTACTAGGTAGTGAAGGCAAATCATACCAACAGCCCAAAACCCACACACAAGCCAGCAACAGAAGCTCAGATATCCCTACCCATATAAGCTCTCCTGTTATAGGCAGTGCTGGTGCTGTTGTTACTGGGCTCTGGCTCGTGTCAAGGGGCCTTCAAATGTATTGTGATTGCACTTGGGATAAGTTTGAGATGCCTCGGAGTTGATTCACAGCTCATTGTCAGTTTAATTTTACCTGCCATTGACCACATTTAAACCTCCTAAGCTGCATCAACCTGCTTTTCCATGTCAATAGACTAGTATGGGGAGGGAAGCAGTTCTGAGGCACACTAAAGACCACTGACACTGATTTTTATTTTTTTTATGAAAACAGGATTTATGTTGCTAATTTAAACATCCGGAGCCTCCACCCTCCTTTCATGATATCACCTAAATCAGGGTAAACTACTGCAATGTAATATCTGTAAAAAATAACTGGACTTGCTGTATTTGTTTCACTGAACATCCAACCGGCTTTCTCCATTCAGAATGACTTGTACAAAAATTATCTGGGAATAAATATGGTGAATGTATAGTAGTTAAAAAAAAACACCTGGACGACTTGCGGTAATTGACCGCAATTATTTTCATTTGCGCAGTGTTAATCGTATTACTTTTGACGGACGGTAACGCCGCCAACCATGCGAACATCTTACGATCGACCAAAGTTTTCAAACATGCTTGACCGTCAAAAGTCATACGATTGTACAGTACTATCGGTCGGGCACTCTATTCACACGTTTACGATTGTCGTACGAAAAGTCGATCGCATACGATTATCGGACGATAATTGTAAGGTGTATGGGCACCTTAACACCTCTCTCTGGGCAGGTTAATAACACCTCCTAGACTCCAATTATGCAAATGCAATCAACACCTGGTAGTGACTAACAGACTATGTGGATTGTAGCAACATTCACCATATTTATTCTTGATTTTTGAAAGCAAAACAACCAAAACTATGCTAAGCATAACTTTTTTCTAAGCTTCAGTCATTAACTTGCTAGTTCTTTCCATTTTAATCTATAAACACAAAGTATAGCTCAAGCAAAAAATAGCATCTGGAAGAGTTGGGATCACTGTCAGATGTCTGTGTTGTGCTGGGCACACACCTTACAACCATCGCAAGACTTTTGTCTTGCGATGGTTGTAAGGTAATTAAAAAAACGTACGATCTGCCTATCTTGGGCAGGCACATCGTACTTGCGATGATCGCAAAGCTGCCCTACTGAGGGGCGGGCTTCCGATGACCGCAATGCTAAACGGGCAGTGTGCGCTTGCGCACACCGGCCCGTGCGGTTTTTATCTTGTGAACATGCTACACACCCGCCGACAATCGTACGATTCTTGGCGGGTTTTCGAACATGTTCATAAGATAAGTCGTGCGACCTTACAGTAGGAGAGGTCGCCTTCCACACACCTTGCGATAATCGTACGATCGTGGGATATCTCGCGATTATCGTACGATTATCGCAAGGTGTGTGGGCACCTTTGCACTTTAGATGTCTGACAGGTGATGTCGGAGAAACAGAGAAGGTATTTATACTTAAATTCACAATACTGTACAAGCAGTATTCACATAGAGAAACCTAAATTAAGCTTTCATAAGCAACTGCATGGCTTCCCTACAACACCATTATCATCATCCTCCTCATCCATGGTCAGACCTTCACCGTGCTTTTTATATTCTCCTGAGCCAAATATAAGGAAGTCTATCTCAATCACTTGGCCTCAATGCCCAGTTTCACCTTCAGGTGGAACTGCAACTGCACCTGCCCAATAAGCAGAAGGGTCAACCAAAAAGGATTCCTTAAAAGCAAAAGTAAACGTTTAATTTTTTTTGAAAGGGAAAGTATTGCAAGATATTTTTCATAATGAAAAGGAGAGAGAGTCACAAAAAGAAATGCTACAGCAGTGCTCCTCTTAGAAAACCTAAAAAGCTCTGTGAATGCCATGAAATGGGTGAAGCCTGTATAAAAGGGCTACCTGGAAAAAAACGTGACGAGAGAGCACGGAGCCAGCTTTCTGGCCAATCAGGAAGCCAGGCAACATGTAATGACGCGCTGCCGGCTTCCTGATACCGGAAGTATCAAGCTAGGCATCAAATATCAGGCCCAAATACTCTGCACCGATACTTCATATAAACAGAATGGATATAAAATGTCAGATTGAAAATAAAACCTGTTTTACTACAAAATCTTCACAAAAATAGTACAAGGGAATAAAGGAGATGACTTACCAAGCCAGTTATGTTTGGATTTGCATCTTTAGAGAGTAGAAGCTCCACCACGTCAGTGCATCCTTTGTAAGAGGCCCACATAAGAGCGGTCCATCCTCCCTGACAGAGGACAAGAAAAAAGCACCATTAGAAACAAGTCATATGACGGCCCGCACTTTTGAATCAGACAATTACCTCCTGCTTCTCTAGCTGCAACATATGGTCAAGACGGAAGATTCTAATTAATCTTTTATATAGAGAACGTAATCTATTTAAACTTACTAACATGAAAGCTAAAAAGAAACACACAAACACTTGACGTTACGCATGTCACCTGCATACATATACCTATTTTCTCTAATGAAAGAAGAGAAAGAAGCAATCAGGGCTATGCCCCACCACTGAGCCTTTTCCGAGTTGAAGAAGGGATTGCATTGGGTCCCGGCAGGTTTGAGTGCAAGCAGATTTCTAACTGCTCACTCTTCTTAGACATCAATAAGCAGCCTTCATGCTCCTTATTGCTCTAACTTCATAAAAGTGGCTAAACTATGATCACACAAACTCTTCAGCAATACTGATCCTATATATAATTATCACATAATATAATCCATACCATATCACGATGTTCCAGGTAGGCATTGCAGTCCAGTAGCTCTCTAACAATCTCCAAATGTCCCTCTTTGGCAGCAGAAATGAGAGCCGTCCAGTTATCCTGATAAGGAATAAAAAACAAAGGATTTAGCAAAGCAGACAACACAGGTCAATACAGAATAGACCGTGATCTATAACCCCCCTACCAAATAGTCATGCCAGGTGGACATGGAAGTGTCCTCTACCGGTCTCCTATATAGGAGGTATGAAGACCTGTGCTACGGGCTGTGTTTTCGGCAGGTATTCGGCTAATGATAGTATACACCCACGGTAGAATTATGGGATGCAGGATAAGTGTATGTTTAGAAAACAAGACATTATGCAGCTTCCACTAGAGGAGTTATCCTGAATATGACTAAGAAAAATCACCACAAAGTCTGCGGTGTCATAACACCATCCATTCTGTGTAATGGAGCAAGCTCAATCATTTCTGCAAACTGACACACAGGTTAGAAATTCCAGCGGGTGAAGAAATGTAAGCCAGTTGGGTAACATATGGCACAAAATGGATTAGAAATCATCCACCTCTCCACAGGAAAGGGGCTGAGAAATCCTTGCATACTAAAATCACCCATCCCAGCACATTTTGATTGGATAGTCTTGCATTATTCCACCTCCCCAAAAACATAAAACCAAGTATACATAATCTACACAAAACTGCACAACCCTTTAAATTAGGAATGCACCGATAGATCGGCCAAAAATGTCACTTTTGGCAAAATGACGAAAGTGCCATTTTCTGGCCAAAATAGTGGTGCATCCGTTCTTTCTCCCCTCCCCGCTGGGTGCTGCGCTGTGTCCCAGCGGGGAGGAGAGAAACTGTCAGAGGCGGCCGAGCGCTGCGGGAGGAGAGCGCTGTTAGCGGCCGGTCTCTCTCCTCACAATCCGCTCAGCCCCGTCACAGATCAGAGGAGAGCGGTGTGTGCAGGCAGAGACAGCTTGCAGTGCTGTCACAGGAGGTTGGGCTCTCCTCCCGCGCCGCTCGCTCAGCCGCCTGTGACAGCTGTCAGGATGGAGAGCGAGTGCAAGCAGTCAGTGATCGCTGAGTGTTTGCAAATAATTGATGACATAGAATAGTTACTGTGTCCTCAATTATGAATGGATGGGAGTGTTCATCACCTCCTGTTCATTCATGATTGTGGTTATGGTAACCATACTCTGTCCTCAAGTTATGAACAAACAGGAATACTCAGTATAGAGGATTCCTGTTCATTTATAAACAGGGAAAGCAGAAAAAGAGATTGGAGGACAGAGAATCTCTTTTTACATTTTAAAAAGGGAAATATCAGGGGTCTGTTATAGACCTGCAATATTTCCCTGAAGCACCTAAAAGTAAAACATAAAAATATTTCATAAAAATAAAATATAAAAAAAATAAAAAGTTTATAAAAAAATTGTAAAAAAATTGAAAAAGAAAATAAACCTTTTCGGTTTCAGCCTGACTTTTTTTCATTTTATTTTGAAATTTCCATTTTGGTACACCTCTACTTTAAATAGGTGATGTATAATAAAGGAGCAAGGCCCCGGTTACAGTAGCTCTGTTGCAGTGTGCATCATAGAGACTCATGGGTTCCCAGAAGGCACCACACTTGGTGATGTCAGGCTGAAAGGCTATCTGAATACAATGCTTGTCGCTGATTCAGAGGTGCAGCTCTACTAGCATCAAAGACATGTTTTATTGCTTTGACCTGTAGTTCCCCTGCACTGAGAAGACTGCAGGCACCTGGTATAGACACGTACCACATCATCGAGATTACAGTTGGCCCTCTTCCCGAGCAGCTCCTGGACCACTTCGAAGTTTCCTTGTTCTGCTGCAATCATTAGGGCCGTCTGCCCATTCTGAAAGACATAACACGTTGACATTAGCTTTTCTAGCCTAAGGGAAAACAGCCTGGTCAATGTCAACAGGAATACAAACTGTCAGGAAAAGCAGGTTCTATTGCGTGTGGTCAGCTTTAAAGTAGAAGCGTTGCACAGAACAACCAATCAAATTTTAGTTTTCAATTTTAAACCTGCATCAGGAAAATGGCAGATTGAGTCTGACTGGTGCTGGGCACAAACAGATCCGTTTTTCCTTTCCACATCATTCATAGACTCAAAATAGACTACTGAGCTCATGCCACCTAGTGGGCCCAGCACCTATCTGCCAAGATAAACATCCTTCATTAACTCATTCTTATAATGCCATGTATAAAAAGTACCATGTGTACCATGATAAGACTACTCCTCACCAACAGAGGGACCCCTAATAATGGCTGCGGGAGACGGCAGAAGGAAGAAATGAGAATGCAACAAGCTCACCATGACCTAAAGGGGGCTATTCATAAACATATCTGCATAGCTTATTTGTCCTTTGCATCTTCTTGAAACCTGACAGGAACATGCTCTTGCAATGGACTGGAGTCTCCTGCTTTCCATTTTTCAGGGATCTTGCGGAGAACAGAGGTAAGGGAGGCAAGTGATTTTTAAAGGGGGGAGTAGACTAGAGAGTACATGCGGACCTTGCTTGTAATGCACATACTGCCTGCTAACATACCCTCCACACTCCTCTCTTGCACATACTGCCTGCTAACATACCCTCCACCCTCCTCTCCTGCACTTACTGCCCGCCAACATACCCTCCACACACTGCCCACTAATATACCCTCCACACTCCTCTCCTGCATGTACTGCCCCCCGTCATATCCTCCACACTCCTCTCCTGCATGTACTGCCCCCCGTCATATCCTCCACACTCCTCTCCTGCATGTACTGCCCCCCGTCATATCCTCCACACTCCTCTCCTGCATGTACTGCCCCCCGTCATATCCTCCACACTCCTCTCCTGCATGTACTGCCCCCCGTCATATCCTCCACACTCCTCTCCTGCATGTACTGCCCCCCGTCATATCCTCCACACTCCTCTCCTGCATGTACTGCCCCCCGTCATATCCTCCACACTCCTCTCCTGCATGTACTGCCCCCCGTCATATCCTCCACACTCCTCTCCTGCATGTACTGCCCCCCGTCATATCCTCCACACTCCTCTCCTGCATGTACTGCCCCCCGTCATATCCTCCACACTCCTCTCCTGCATGTACTGCCCCCCGTCATATCCTCCACACTCCTCTCCTGCATGTACTGCCCCCCGTCATATCCTCCACACTCCTCTCCTGCATGTACTGCCCCCCGTCATATCCTCCACACTCCTCTCCTGCATGTACTGCCCCCCGTCATATCCTCCACACTCCTCTCCTGCATGTACTGCCCCCCGTCATATCCTCCACACTCCTCTCCTGCATGTACTGCCCCCCGTCATATCCTCCACACTCCTCTCCTGCATGTACTGCCCCCCGTCATATCCTCCACACTCCTCTCCTGCATGTACTGCCCCCCGTCATATCCTCCACACTCCTCTCCTGCATGTACTGCCCCCCGTCATATCCTCCACACTCCTCTCCTGCATGTACTGCCCCCCGTCATATCCTCCACACTCCTCTCCTGCATGTACTGCCCCCCGTCATATCCTCCACACTCCTCTCCTGCATGTACTGCCCCCCGTCATATCCTCCACACTCCTCTCCTGCATGTACTGCCCCCCGTCATATCCTCCACACTCCTCTCCTGCATGTACTGCCCCCCGTCATATCCTCCACACTCCTCTCCTGCATGTACTGCCCCCCGTCATATCCTCCACACTCCTCTCCTGCATGTACTGCCCCCCGTCATATCCTCCACACTCCTCTCCTGCATGTACTGCCCCCCGTCATATCCTCCACACTCCTCTCCTGCATGTACTGCCCCCCGTCATATCCTCCACACTCCTCTCCTGCATGTACTGCCCCCCGTCATATCCTCCACACTCCTCTCCTGCATGTACTGCCCCCCGTCATATCCTCCACACTCCTCTCCTGCACATACTGCCTGCCAACATACCCTCCACACTCCTCTACTGCACATACTGCCTGCCAGCATACCCTCCACACTCCTCTACTGCACATACTGCCTGATAA
>NW_017306892.1:0-12261 GCF_000935625.1 Nanorana parkeri
CTACCTCCATCACACGGCTCTTTTATTTTTATCTCTCTGCCTGGAGTTCAGCTTTAAGTGTAGCATTTCGCCATTAAAAGGAGCGCGTGCCCCAGAGGCCCGCCGCCCCTCCACGACTGCGTCGGGTCTAGAAAAATGCATCCCAATCAAAGCCGAAGTATTCCAGCTTCCCGCAGTCTCGCTGTCTATCAAGGCAGAGGCGCACTGAATTAACCTCCTAAACAAAAGCCCTTTTTTTTTCTTCTTTTTTTTTTCCTTTTTCTTTTCACCCCGCAGAAGGACGGAGGCGAAATAAGAGAATGTGTCTGACACGCACGCCGGTAGCCTGTCTGGTTGCCACAGAGACAACAAATACTATGGCAGTACCTGCTCTGATTCTTCAAGAGCTCCCCAGCTAACTCCGATGCTTATCCTTCTAAGTGCTGATCCGTCTACTTAGCATGCTCAATAGGCATTATGACTGCCCGCGCTCTTCTAACTGACAAGTGGCTGGGTAACAAGCGCTATTGAACAGAGGGAGAAGCTTTTCCTTTTTTGGGGGGCACTTGCCTTTGCCGAGGAGACGCGTTTGACTGACGTTTTA
The DNA here is from genome assembly GCF_000935625.1 of Nanorana parkeri. Classification (NCBI taxonomy): domain Eukaryota; kingdom Metazoa; phylum Chordata; class Amphibia; order Anura; family Dicroglossidae; genus Nanorana; species Nanorana parkeri. The sequence continues at coordinate 584 of NW_017306892.1, forward strand.
TTCACCGGAAAATTGTCTATCTCTACCGTCATGGTGTACCGGGAGGACAATCAAATTCTTCGGAGCGCGGTGTGTGCCAGCATTGTGCCAATCATTGCTATAGAACAGATGCTGCTGCCAAGTGAAGAGACTCTGCCACTTTGCCCGTTCGGGCTGTGGCGTCACAAGGGGGGTGCGGGGGGTGAGGCCCGCACCCGGGTGACACCATTGGAGGGGTGACACCAAAATGACTGACAGTCATTTTGGTGTCACCTCCTCTGAAAAGTTGGGCACTCGGTCATGGACAGAGAGCCTGACAGTTGCTTGAGAGAGGAGGGGACCTGGCGGCATACCTTATTCCGCCGGGTGAACGTCCCCTCCTGTTTCTGCCGGCGTCAATCACCAAGATGGCCACTGGCAGGTAACAGCGGTACATCGCGTGACGTCTTCATCAGCGATGACGTCACTGCGGGGTGTCACCCGGTACCCGCACCAGGTGTCACCCTGCCTCTGGACACCTGCGTTCGGGGTCTCTTTAAAGTAATATTAAAGTCCAAAAGGTTTTGTAAGAGGAATTAACAAAATAAACCTTTACGGTGGGGCTATCCTTGCACTGCAAGGGTCAATTGATGGTTTTGGTGTAGGGGGCTGGATTAAAGATCATGTACTCACCTGATCCTCGGTCCTAGACCGGGGCCTGCATTCTCTTCTCCCTGGGCGCTGGAGGTCTAAGGGCCCGTGATGTCCAATGCAGGTCCATTCACTTACATTAGACGTGAGGACAGCGAGGGTCATGCCACAGCTGGAGTGGAGGGGAAGAGAGGTGAGTGGTGACTGCCATAGGACCAAGGATCAGGTGAGTATATATTCTGTATTCAGGTGAGTATATCTTCTATGTTCTGGTGAGTATGTCTTCTGTATACAGAATATATCTGCATTTTGGCCCCTAGATCTATATGAGCAGTGGACCCTTTCAGTGTGGGGGTAGCCCTCGCTGTAAGGGTTCATTTTGTTAATAGCTGGAATTCTTCTTTAACCACTTCAAGACCAGGTGTTTAGACCAGCTTTTTCAAATGCTGATGAACTCAAATACAACGGATGCTGCTCCTTGAGGTTTAAAAGTTTTAGCTTCCTGCAGAACCAGCTGGTCCCCTGAGCACTGGCCCTGACATCCTGTTTTAGTGTGGCTCCTTTCCCTTGCAGGGCCCTATGGAGCCACCCTCGTGTGTGCCAGTATGCTGTGCCTGTGTCTCCGCAAACACATAGCAACAGCAAGGCAAGACACTCCCCTGCTCCCCTCTCCTCCTTCCTCACTTCTCCAAGCTAGTAGATGGATAGCTGCTGGACACTGCTCTGTCCTTTGTGATCTTGTACTGGACAGGAAGTTCAGGGAAGCCGAGCCGAGAGAGTTGGAGCTGTTCATAAACCTGATACCTGTAAGTGCTTGGGCAAAAATATAAAGTAAGACTTCACTGAACAATGTAGAAAGTTTGAGAGTTTAATACTGATTTAAAGTCTCGACCCAGTAATGCTCACTTTGCAGTGCCAGGATTGTGAATGTAAGCACCACACGCCAGTCGTCCAGATGCATCTTTATTCAATGTTAGGTTGAGGGGACAGTATAAAAAAGCCTCTGTGTTTTGTGAGCTCATACAAATTTCCCCTTCACTCTCTCTCTCTCTCTCTCTCTCTCTCATATCTATCTATCTATCTATCTATCTATCTATCTATCTATCTATCTATCTATCTATCTATCTATTATCTATCTATCTATCTATCTATCTATCTATCTATCTATCTATCTATCTATCTATCTATCTATCTATCTTCTCTCGCTCTCCTTTCCTCTACACCTTTCGCTCTCTCTCTCTCTCATCTTTCATCTCTATCTATTCTCTCTCTCTTTCTCTCCTTTCTCTCCCCTTTCCTCTCCACTTCTCCCACTCTCCTTTCATTTCCTTTTACATCTCCATCTCTCCCCTCTCTCTCCCCCTCGCTCTCTCTCTCCCTCTCTCCCCTCGCTCTCTTTCTCCTACCTCTCCATGTCTCTTTCTCTCCTTTCCCTACCCCTTCCTCTCCACTTCTCTCGCTCTTATTATACAATTAGATTGTACATTGAGTAGTAACGTAAGAGTAGTAAGTGATCTTTGAATAGATGGAACCCATGGCCCCCTACTGCATCAGTGACACAAGTAGGATGTAGCAGTGATTAATCTGAATGGTTCCTACATGTCTGGCTCACACTATAGAGAACCCTGCTGTGCTCCATCTGATAAGTGATCAATCAATAATCATACAGAGAGATTTACTAAGGCTGGAGCAGCTGGGCATGGCAACCAATCAGCTTCTAGCTTTCATTTCCAAAGCTTAACTGCACACATAGAAGAGAGCATCTGATTGGTTGTAACCCACAGCTGCTCCAGATTCTGTCTTCCAATCACAGTGATTTTGTAGTACGATTGAGGTGCTGTAAAACGGCCGTGCCCCGGCAGGTTTCCTGTTTGTAGCAGAAAAAATGTGTAAACTGTATTTTTTCTTCCCTTCCAGATCTGTTACTCATTGATGCCGTTGTGTTACACCGGCTGTGATTTATCTGGACAGAACTGGAATTTATTTGAATGGTAAACACGGATTGTTGTGCTTTGAGCTGCAGTGTTATTGTGCTTTGCTTTGGATTGACATTGAGTATATATCTTCCGCGCCCCATACCGGATCTGACCATGTGGTTAGAAGGGCCGGGCGGCAACAATGTATACCATGGATAAGATGTGTCGTCAGAACATCAACAAGCTTGTTGCAAAGAACAAAGCTCTTCTTTATTGCATGATCACATTAGAAAACAATGCTTCAGGATCACATGACCGATGGTGGGTCCGTTCACGGTCCGTCCTATTGGTAGGGTTGCCACATGTCCGGGATTCACCCGGATAGTCCGGGCTTTGTGTCCTGTATGCGTTGTGTCCGTGTTTCAGGCCAGCTGAAACCCAGACACAATGTCATAATGTCAGGTGGACAAAGGCAACCACAGGGTGCCGGTGTTCCAACTTGAGTGCATGGAGGAGGCATAGGACATGGAGGGACACTGGAACTCAAGGAGCAAGGAGATCTCTGAAATACAGGGTGCAGATACGTCTTGGAGGGCACAGGGGTTCTGCTTCAGGTAGATGTGTTGCTTGCTATCTCTCCTCTCTCTCTCTTCTGGCTGTCTCTCCTCGCTTATCCTCCTGGCTGTCTCTGCTCGCTCTCTGACCCTGGCTGTCCCTCCTCACTGTCTCCCTTGGATGTCTCTCATCGCTCAACCCCCTGGCTGTTTCTCCTCACTCTCTCTCCTGGCTGTCTCTCCTCATTCTCTCCCCTGGCTATCTCACCTCACTCATCCTCCTGGCTGTTCCTCTCTCTGTCCCCTGGCTGTCTCTCCTCTCCCTCTCTCCTGGCTGCCTCTCCTCACTCATCCTCCTGGCAGTATCTCCTTGCGCATCCTCCTGGCTGTCTCTCCTCACTCTTTCTCCTGGCTGTCTCTTCTTGTTCTCTCCCCTGGCTGTCTCTCCTGACTCAACCTCTCGGCTGTCTCTCTTGGCTGTCTCTCCTCTCTCCCTCCCCTGGCTGTCTCTCCTCGCTCAACCTCCTGGCTGTCACACCTGGCTATCTCTCCTCACTCTACTAGATGTCTCTCCTCGCTCTCTCCCCTGACTGTCTCTCAATGCTCTCTCCTGGCTGTCTCTCTTTGCTTATCCTCATGCCTATCTCCCCTTGCTCTCTTTTCTTTCTGTCCCTCCTCCCTCATCCACCCGCCTGTCTCTCCTCACTCTCTCCCCTAGTTGTTTCTCTTCGCTCATCCTCCTGGCTGTCTCTTCCCTCTCTCCTCACTCTCTCCTGGCTGTCTCTCCTCGCTCATCCTCCTGACTGTCTCTCCTCACTCACCCTCCTGGCTGTCTCTCCTCACTCTCTCCCCTGACTGTTTCTCCTTACTCCCTCCCCTGGCTGTCTCTCCTCACTCTCTCCCCTAGTTGTTTCTCTTCGCTCATCCTCCTGGCTGTCTCTTCCCTCTCTCCTCACTCTCTCTCCTGGCTCTCTCTCTCTCCTGGCTGTCTCTTCCCTCTCTCCTCACTCTCTCTCCTGGCTGTCTCTCCTTGCTCATCCTCCTGACTGTCTCTCCTCGCTCTCCCTCCTGGCTGTCTCTCCTCACTCTCTCCCCTGGCTGTTTCTCCTTACTACCTCCCCAGGCTGTCTCTCCTCACTTTTTCTACTGGATGTCTCTCCTCGCTTTCTCCCCTGACTGTCTCTCTTTGCTCATCCTCCTGGCTGTCTCTCCTCGCTCTCTCCCCTGGCTGTCTTTCCTCACCCTCTCTATTGGGTGTCTCTCCTCTCTCTCTCTCTCCTCTGGATGACTCTATTTTCTCTCTCTCCTGGCTGTCTCTCCTCTCTCTCTCTCCTGGCTGTCTCTCCTGGACGCAGCCTTCGCACCCCCCTAGTGATGCCACTGGCTGGAAGGTTAATTGTCCCCTGTCTAAAATTGGCCCTGCATGTATGTGAGATAGGGACCTTAGATTGTAAGCTCCTTGAGGGCAGGGACTGATGTGAATGTGCACTGTGTAAAGTGCTGTGTAAATTGTCAGCACTAAATACCTGTAATAAATAAATAAATAGAATAATTTCAATCCTTGCCCCAGTTCCACTGTCAGGCAGGGTGACACCAGCAACAAGCTATCCTCGGGGTCAGGTAAGGATCGCAGTTAATTTGCACATTAGTCGCCTATAGAGCTGAAGGTAGCATTGCATGGAGGACATATGAACAAAGGATTTCCAAAGACCACTGCGTCCCATGACCTACCTGGCCTCTTCTTCTCTGTTATACCGTCTCCTCTGTGCAGTACACGCGATGTTCTCGCCTTCCTGCCTCCTGTTATCCAATCTCCCACCTCCCATCCTTCTCCTGGCTATCTGTATCCTATTCCCACCATGTTATCAGTGTGACCTCTGTCCCCATCACCTCCTCATCGCCTCTATCTCTCCCCTCTTCCTGTTGTGCTCTTCCTGTTCTCTTCCTCCATTATATCTGTAACTTCACTTTCCTGTTTTTCCTCATATGTTATTTCTACATCTGTCTCAGCGTGCCGATCGATCTCTCATTTATTCCAATACAGATCATCCTTTCTAAAAGAGGATCACTCAGGATTTTGCTAATGGGGGGAGGGTCACATTATTTAGAATGACGTTTCACCAATTTTACTGCCATTAAAACTTTGAGGACCACATATGCTAATAAGGCTGAACCCCGGATACACAGGGGAAATACATATATGTGAGCTGTTTTACCTGCCCAAGGATTTATATTTCTGCCCGTCCAGTTGTGAGATTTACACAGCTCTGTGACACAGCACAAACCTGTCTGTGTTGCACTACCTCCAGGGTCAGCATGTGTACAGCCAGGGGCAAGGCCTCTCCTATCTGTCTGCAGTACCTGGGTTATGCTGGGTGTGCTCAAAGGCCCTGAGCGGGGTATGTAATCATCTTCCCTTATGGTGACCAGTGCTGTGTCTTTTTGCCAGATAATGTGCACATTTGCTTAACATTGCTTTGCCTTGCTTATTGCCGACCCAGATTTTTTGACCTCTGCCTGAACTTTCCCTATTCTTACATGTTACCTTCCCTGCCCTCTGCTTAGAAGTTAACTCTCCTTGACAGTTGCCTTGACGATCTTTGCCCGCTGCTTGCCCTGACTTTGACTTTTCTTGCCTGCCATCAGCCTGAAACTTGAGCAGCTATAGTGCCATTTACCTGTCTCCACATCGTACCCAACCTGCTCCAGAAACCTTTTTGGTGGGGCAATCCTGAAGGTCACAACCTCACAGCAAAATAGCCTGAGGGCCACTAGGGTCACCGGCCCATCACTCTTAGCGGAAAAATCTGGTGAAGACCAAGATGTCACTCGGATTCCAGGGCCCGCATTACCTGCCAGGGGTGTCACATGTAACAAAATGCACTTAATACAACTAGGTCTTGTCCCTCCCCCACTCTGAGGCTGGACAGTGAAAGGAGAAGCAGCAGACTGAATAACACATCTCTCTGATCTCCCCTCCTATCAGCAAGTCCCATGTTAGCACATGACTACTTAAAGGAGAACTATGAAGTGAGTGATTTCCACTCATCCTCATAGTTAAAGCCGACCTGTGACAAAGAAGCTGTCACAGGTCGGCTCTATTGATCAGGAAGTGAGCAGAAACATGCAGCCAATCTGCTCACTTCCCGATCGTCTCCTTGCAGCGTTGGGTGGAGGAACGAATGAGAGAGGGGGCGGGCACAGCTGGCTCTGCCTCTAGGTAGGCAGAGCCAGCTGTCACTCACACAGCTGGGTGGATCTCGACAGTATTGTCGGGATCCCTCCGGATGCGGCACTCTCAGTATATGGCAGGCAATGGCCCGCTATATACTGAGCCTTGGGTCACGGGAGGAGGTTAGTATATGTCCTCCCGTGACCCTAAAGTGAACTATGGGGAAACTTACCCCATAGTTCCCTTTTAAGCTCGACTGACTGGCTCCCTTAAGCTGCTTCTTCCTCTTCTAGTCTGAGCTTTCCTGTGCAGGGACTTGTAATTGGCTGATACCAAGTCACATGTACATACTTCCTGTGGGTAAACTATACTCATGGCGACCTCCAGCATACCCTTGGAGTATGGCTTACCCGTTGCAATGCATGGGACCACAGCGTGCATGTGGGGTAAAGGGAACCTTTTCAGGTGAAAAGACTTCTGGATCCCAGTTGGGCCGCAGTCAGGGGGGTGCAGGATTTCTTAAAATGACAACTTCACTAAAGGAGTGGTCCTTTAAAGGAGAACTATGAGGCGAGTGCTTTTCACTCACCTCATAGTTCTAGCCGACCTGTGACAATGAGACTGTCACAGGTCGGCTCAGTAGATCGGGAGGTGAGCGAACACATACCGGCGTTCGCTCACCTCTCCATCCTGTCAACCCTAAGGTGACAGGAGGACGCTAGTTTGTGTCCTCCCGTTACCCTAAGGAGAACTATGGGGAAAAGCCTTAACCCCATAGTTCTCCTTTAAGATCTGCGTATCATTGGATAACTACAATGTCCGTAAGGTCCAGTCTGAGCTTTTCTGTGCAGGGACTTGTAATTGGCTGATACCCAGTCACATGTAGGTTCTTCCTATGGGAAAGCTGTACTCATGGCGGCCTCCAGCATACCCTTGGAGTATGGCTTATACGTTGCAATGCATGGGACCACAGCACGCATGTGGGGTAAAAGGAACCTTGCCAGATAAAAGGATGTCTGGATCCCAGGTGGGCCAGTCAGGGGGGTGCGGGATTTATTAAAATGACAAGTTCACTGAAGGAGCTGTCCTTTAAGATCTGCAGACCATTGGATAACTGCAATGTGCGTAAGGTGTTTTGTACTGTATCGGAATTTGTAGTTGACATAATACTGACGGGGACAAGTGGAAACATTCTTGCTTTTTTCGAAATTTGCAATGTGCAAAGTTTATTTGTACAATCGCTTTCCATGTGCAAAGAAAAATAACAAGTAACAAGGCACATGTGTGTGGGTATGGCAAGGAAAGCAAGACAAATCCCCCATGGACTTGTAAATGGATACGTAGAACCTTTGAACGGCTGATTCTCTCACTCTGAATGTCCAATGCGTGCCCCCAACCTCCTGACTGTGACCAGAAATCAGCAGTGTGTGCTGTAGTTACATGCGTGATGTAATATTGTACTTCCTTATACTTCCTTTGGGGAGGGTCTGTACTGCTTCAGATATCACCCAGAGCAGCCTATAGATAACAGATAACATATGATGAGCTTTTCAGCTGGATCGGCCACAGCTCTCAGGGAAGAACATGAACTGGGCAGGAGAGAACTACAAAAAAGATACAAATTATTGCAGCTCTGCGTTCAAGAATACAACATTAAATGTCAGTGGCTTCACAAGGGGGGGGGGGGGGCTTGCGGCCGGCACCCAGGTGAGACCGTTGGAGGGGTGACACCAAAATCACTGATAGTCATTTTGGTGTCACCCCCTTTGAAAAGTTGGACACTCGGTCAAAGACTGAGAGCCTGACAGTTTCAGGAGAGAGGGACCCTGCGGCATACCTTATCCCCACCGGGTGAAAGTCCCTCCTCTCTCTGCCAGCGTCCATCACCAAGATGGCCGCCCGCAGGTATCTATAAAATGACCGTGCATTCGTGATGACGTCATCACGCACGATGTCGTCACAGCCGGGTGTCACCCGGTATCCACTCCAGGTGACACCCGGCCTCGGGACGCCCCTGTTAAATGTATGTCCCTTTAAATGCAAGCAGTGTAAGTACCATTTGGCTTGGCATCAGCCACTTGCACTCCCCGGTACAACCAGCAGCCATTACCTGGATCTGAGTTGGTATCAGCCTCTCACAGTCCCTGTACAGCAGAGCTCAGGCTGGGGCAGAGAGATGCAGCACAAGAAGACAGTCAGTGCTAGAAGCATGTAGATAGGAGGAGAGAGCACAGTAATAGAAAGATGAGCTCATCAGTCTGCTGCTTCTCAGACTGTAAGAGGGAGAAGCAGCAAAGGAACCAGTTGGTTGGTTGCAGAGTTGATGTGCTAACAAGGGGCACATTGACAGGAGGAGATAGCAGAGTAAAGGAGAGATGAACTCATCAGTCTGCTGCTAGTCTATCACTGTCCAATCACAGGCTGGGGAGGGACAAGAACTGTAAGTGTTACCTAACTGCAGCAGAGAAAAATCAGGTCTCCTCCCCTGCCAGACAGGGATGTGATGTGTGTCGGAGCTTTGTAAATCTCAGGACTGGATGAATAATCAAAGCAGCTTCCGTATATGGATTGTATCTGTCTGATTAGCCGTTTTCCTGGAGTTTAGCTTCAAATATACTGATTTGTTTTGTTTTTTTTTAAATCAAAAAGGCAAGCTATGCTTTCAGCAGGGAGGGGATATCAGGTCTGCATGTGCAACGCCAGGAACAGTGCTAACGCCATTTAGTGTATATGCATTCTATGCAATGTCTGGAAAGCAAAGTCAACCAGCTATACTGAATCAGTCTACTCAGAAGTGATATTTTAGTCAGCCAGATATAGTTCAGTTTCCATATACATCTCTTCTGCCTTAAAGGGTCAGTCCACCGAGAGTGATGTTTTACTTAGGCCTTGGCTTCTTATGTGTCTTAGATATTTCAACAGTGAGCTCTCCCTCCCATAAACCTCTGTTCCTGTCCGAGCGTTGGGGGTTACCAGCCACCTTTGTGAGTGTCTTCCTTCCTATTGATGAAAATTCAGTAGGTTTAGTGGGAACACCTCATAATGGGCACGGCGGGAGTGCACCACTGGGGCTCAGTGCTGAGATGGTAAAAAAAGGATCCTGTCAGGGCAAAGTAACAGGTTCTGGGTACTTCTGGGTATGAGGTACAGTTGAAGGTCATGTAAGCCCTGATGGACCTTACACAAGAGTCAGACTCTAAGTGTAGGGAAGTATCAGCGAGAATCAGTGGGTGGGGGGACTATCAAGAGAACCTGTCACTGGCAGATTCACTTTGAGGCCACATTCACACCCATGCGTGAGTCTAGGCAGGTGGTCAACAGAGTTTTGTGTAGGTTTTCCAGGAGTGCAAAGTGACCTACAAGCGTGTTGGCCCCATTGATCCCAATGGGGCCAACATGCTTGATTTTGCCTGAAAAGAAGCTCCTGTACTTCTTGAAGCGACTGTCTTTTTGCTACAGGTGCTTGAGGTGTGAACATGCACCATAGAAGATACGTGAGATTGTTAATGTTAAACATTTTGTAGCTTCAAGTTACGTAACGCTCAGGTGTGAACGGAGCCTAACTGTCCAGCATCTACCAAAAACTGAAGAGGCAAGAACCGGCAACTATCTCCCTAAAAATGTCACCCCAAGTCATCGGCATGGCAATAAAGTTTATTTTATTGAATCGCAAAGGAAAAAAAAACCTTGTGTTTTTCAGGTCTTTATTGGGTCTTTTCTACAGGTGGAAATACTTCATTGTTCTTCCCTTTAATAAATTCAATGAATGATGGAGTCTATTGGAGCGTTGATGGTTTAGAATTCACAAATAGCTCCATCTGTGATATTAATTCCCGGCCACCGAGGAGCTCAGTCCTAAGAAGTGCAACGTGACCTACAAGAGATGTTCAGAACCTAGGAAAATGCTATAGGAATGGTTGGACACTGGGAACATTCTTCAGAACACAGACCGGAGACAGAATATATGAGACCACTAGAGATTACAGATGAGCTCAAGTTTGGTCTAAACCCAAACGTTAGGCATCCATGCATGCCCTATTAGCTGCAGCCAGGGAATTCCTCTCCCCGCATGAAAGCAATAGGGCAGGATGATGGTGACCACACGACCCTATTGGATCAATGTCAGTGACCTAATGTAGGCATGCGGTTATATAAGGTCAACAATGTCACAAGCATTGCTCCCCTTTGTTTACGTGTGCCTGTGGCATTCCCCTTCCCACATGTAAACAAAGGGGTGTGATGCTGATGACATCATTGACATTCGATGGGCCTATTGGGTCAATGTCAGTGACCAAATATAGGCATGTGGGCATATAAGGTCAACAATGTCACAAACATCCCTCCCCTTTGTTTACATGTGTCTGCGGCATTGCCCTTCCCACATGTAAACACAGGGGTGTGATGCTGATGACATCATTGACCTTCGATGGGCCTATTGGATCAATGTCAGTGACCTAATATAGGCATGTGGGCATATAAGGTCAACAACGTCACAAACATCCCTCCCTTTGTTTACGTATGGCTGAGGGCGGCATCCCCCTTCCCACATGTAAACAAAGGGGTGTGATGCTGATGACATCATTGACCTTCGATGGGCCTATTGGAACAATGTCAGTGACCTAATATAGGCATGTGGCCATAGAAAGTCAACAATGTCACAAACATCCCTCCCCTTTGTTTAGGTGTGCTTGTGGCATTCCCCTTCCCGCATGTAAACAAAGGGGTGTGATGCTAATGACATCATTGACCTCCTATGGACACATGGCTCTATTTGGTCAATGACAGTGACATACTATGGGCATGGGCACGATCATCCCACCCCACCACGGGATGGGGAGTGCCCCGGTTGCGACTAATTGGGCAAGTACTGGGTTCAGATGAGCTCAGGTTCTGATCAATCCCAGGCTGATCCCTACTATTACAAATCGCACATATAGCCCATTTATTACTTCCTCCAGCCCCATGACAAACTCTGTACGGACCCCGGGGGCTGGGATGCAGACAACGCCTGCGTACTGCACCCATAATGCACTGATCGCGGTTGCAATGCTCTGCAGGCTTGAATGCAAAAAATAAATGCACATTTTTTAAAATTATATTTATTTAGTGGAAAAGGTGGCCTATGCCTTTAACTCTTCTTTACTGTGATACAAAACTTACAAAAAATAAAATAGCTTTTTCTGATCAGAGCTGAGAGTGTCAGCTGACAGCTCAGTGGAAGAGGTGCTGCAGCAGCTGATCGCTCCCTGGATAATCAGCGACACCCATCTCAGTTTACGAAGAGCCCCCCAAATCCATCCGGGCACCCCCGTGCCACCCCCTCTGGGCCCCCTCCGGCACCGGGCTCAGCGTTTCACCTTCCCCGCTTGCCCAGCGCTGGACTTTTAAAGCCCCCTCGCGCCGCCATTGGCTGCCCGCTCTCCGTGA
>NW_017306892.1:12333-12887 GCF_000935625.1 Nanorana parkeri
GAAAATGCTAAAAATGGCTGCTTTTGTCTTTTGTGTTATTTTCACAGTGGGGTGTGTTGTCTTTTATTTTTTATTAACCCCCTTCCTGTAGAGTAGGGAACGGTTTACGGGGCAGGAGAGGGTTAACCGCTCTCATTTTTAGAGGGGCTGAGTTGGAAAAATGGGGAAGAGGTGGGGGGTGTTGTCCGCGGCTGCAAAGGGTCGATCCGACGGCTTTTTTTTGAATCACCCCCAACCCCCCAACCGTGGTCACGTAAGGTTAATTTGAAGGGCAGCAAATTTAATGGAAGGTACCGTGCTGCCTAGTGCCCCCTGCAGTCGCCAAATTGACAGGCTTGTACGTCTTGTGCTTGGGTCCTCAAGTAGGCAGCGTGGTTTTGGGGGAAAAAAGTTGCACGGTGGAAAGTCCGGGCGAAGGCTGGCGCAAAAAATGTTGCGGGAAGTGTTTGACGTTTCTGACGGTGGTGGGGGGGCGATTGGTGGTCCTGTTTATATTGTTGAGACGGTGTTTTGCGTATAGATTGCCCTCCGCCGGGTCGGTAGGTACGTTCGAG
>NW_017306892.1:12918-29477 GCF_000935625.1 Nanorana parkeri
CTGGGTCGGCAGGTACGTTCGATGAGCTGGGATACGTGCCGTCCCATCGACAGCAAAAAGTTGAGCGCTGGTTGTTGCTTTTTAAGATGTATTGGCCCGTTACCCTTTTCTTGGCATTGTCCCAGACTGTGCCTACTGGTCCATCTTGAGTTGCCATGGCATTGTGCGCTTCCCTCCGAAATGCTCATTTCCTAGCTGTCGGGACCCTCCGGCGCCATACTGCCCCGGAGCGAGTATGCCAATCAGGGAAGTACTGGCATCGTATACGTCGGTGTCACCGTTCCGCATCAGTGAGCAAGGCCACTAGCATTTCAAAAAGAGGAAATGGTTTGTCTCGTGACAGGTTCCCTTTAATATTTTCATATTCGGTACAAGTTTCTGATTTTCTTTTCATGGATTTGACATTCGGATAACATTGCCGGTGTCCTGTGTCATCGGCCATTTCGGACTTGAAGATAGCCTGTCACGAGCCAGGTATAGGAGCTGCTTTTTGAAAAATACTTGTTTCTTGGCTGTCTGGGTCACTGACCTGGAACAAGCATGCTGTCAACGTGTCGGAATTCGATCTCTATGCTTGTTCCAGGTCAGCGACTTAAAGTAGAACTGAAGCCAGAACTAGAGTGCGGGAGCGTTGTATAACCCCATGCGTCCCATTGGGGAGATTCCCCTTTAATTCCTGCCGGTCAGCCACAACAGGAAGTGAGAGTAAATCCCTCCCAAGGTGAGGAAGATCCCTGGTGGTCAGCAGAACTAGTGTCCCGATTGGAGGATTTCCCATCTCTTCCTGTTGTGGTGACAAACAAAAATTTGGGTCACCAAAACACAGAGGGTGGATATCACTGACAGGGACACAGACAGCAATAAAAACCCGACGGGGGGGTTCTAATTCCGATTCATTATATAAAAGAAAAGTTTGGGCTTCAGTTGCACTGTCAGGAACTAGCATTTTCAGAAGGGATGGTAACAATGGCAGCCTCCATGATTCCCTCACTCCAAGTTTCCTTTTAAAGTGGCAAAACCAGAAATGACGTCTATGATTCAGTCTCTCGGCAGCATTAACACAGCAGTTCTGTTTTTCGGAGTCCTGTAACATAGGTCAACTACCTGTTGATCCTGCCAGTAGATCCGTTCTTATTCCACTTGCTGTGGCAGGCCAAGCTGTCCAGAATAGGTGACAGTTTTTTTCTGGTTTGGAACAAACCATATAAACCTGGGATGGGGGGGGGGTGTGTGCTTGCATTGTCGTTCTTATTACAGCAAGAGAGAAACAAACCTGTTGCTGTAACGGCTTTAAAAGTTTGCTTTAATTCTAATTAGTGATGGGCTCTGGCGTGTTCGCAGCTCCACGTGCCGAGCCCGCCAGGAAGCTCGCAGCGCCAATCACAGGTACTGAGACATTATCCCGGTCCGTAGCTGCAGAGATCGGGAAATGTCTCCGTGCCTGTGATTGGCGCTGCGGCGCTGTCAGCTTCCTGGTGGGCTCGGCACGTGTAGCTGTGAATACGCCCGAGCCCATCACAATTGCTGATGACCGATTGAATCATATAAGTCGTTTCTGATTTTCCACTTTAAGGTTGCAGTTCACCTGAGAGCCTGTTAATCCCCTATTTAGGGTGTGACGCGAGGCACGGTGGCATGCCGAAATGCCCCCACGCCTTTACCTAAATGGCAGGGTGCATCATATTGTTGTTTTGAAAAAGATTTGGTCCAGCTGTGTATTGCTCTGCCTGTTATTTACCAACACTGCTACAAGTTCCATCTGCCACTTTGGTGCAGTGACATCACCGCAATAGTAGTCTGGCTGCAGATCCTGGCTGGAGGTAAACACTTCAAGAGCCTGTGCATTGCATGCGTGATGTGCTGCTTGGGCGTGCAATGCTCTGCAGGCTTCTCTACCTGAATATAGTCAATGCAGGTTGGTCATGAGATCCGTGTTGCAAAGATGGACTGTTCCTTTAAGGCCGGGAAATGGTAGTTGTTGGAGCTCTATGGGTAGACAAGACAAGAAGTCAGTTGATGGAAACGTTCACCCCTCGCCATATCGCGTTCACCTTCAAGTGAACTTTATTCCATATTACGGGCGTTTTACGTATTTGCACATGGGCATAATTAAAGGCCTTGTAAACAAACCGATGTGGTGTTTAGAAGGCATTGAGGTTCGCTTTCTGCATGCTGTTTGATGATGGGATGTGACTGTGAACCAGCGTCACTACTGCAGAAAGACGCACACAGCGCGCGCCGGTATCCTCCACTCGATTGTCTATTTTAGAGACGTCACATGACCTGTCTGGGCTCCGCCTTCTGACTAAGCCTGCTAGGGGGTGAAGCGCGTCAGCTCAGGTGGCTCATGCGCCTTCCTCGAAACAAACAATTGCGCGGAGGATATCCATGTGCGCTGCGCGTCTGTTTGGAGTATATTGGGTGGTGAGGAGGGACCTGCACGGAGCCGGAACCTGGCGGTGTTGTGGAGACCTAGAACTGAGCATCAGCGGGTTAGCGGCTGTTCAGACCAGCCGGTGTACATTGCACTCTGTATAATGTGGGCTGATGTGCGTCGTGAAGGGCGACGTGGAGGATATCCGTGTGTGATGCGTCTATCTTTGGAGTATATCGGTTGGTGAGGAGGGACCTGTACGGAGCCGGAACCTGGCGGTGTTGCGGAGACCTAGAACTGAGCATTAGGGGGTTAGCGGCTGTTCAGTACATTGCACTCTGTATAAGGTGAGCTGGTGTGCGTCGTGAAGGGCGATGCGATTCGTGATTACAACTTATCGCACTGTTCACTTTAATTTATTTTAACTTGATTGAACTGTCACAAAATTACAATTCGTTCAACACACACACACATTGCGACGTGCTGCATTATGCTGCATAAAAATGCAGACCTGCTGCGTCTGTACGTAGCGCACCTGTATGATGTGTACGGGATAGTGCATAGAATTCAATTATTTTCTCCGTGTCCTTGCCTTGAGCCTGCGTTGATCAATGCGCAGCATGTGAATGAGCCCCCCAAATAGTGATCCGGTCATAAAGGACTTATGGGAGTCGCCGTTGCAGTTTTCCGGAGCGGCCATCCTCGCTGATTCCTTTTGTTTGTAATGCCTGAAAGCAAACCTCGTGTACTCTATCCAGGCCCATGATTACCTAGGTGGTGAAGATAGGGATCGGAATGACAGCCGCGGAGCACGGAATGGATCAGTAGCTGCACCGCTATGGGGTAACTCTCCTCTATGGACAGGAAGTCGGCTGTGTACAGAACAATACATGCGTGTCTACTTCTGATCAGATCCTGGGACTGTCCCATGTGCTTATGGAAGTTGATAAGTCTCTTTGTTTATGGAAAGTGTCATTTTATGTTTATTGATTCTATTTTATTTTGCTTCTTTTCAGGCCAAAAAGGCAAGCTAAGCCTTCAGCAGATGAAGGATATTGGGATTGTAGTGTGTGCACTTTTAAGAACAGCGCAGAAGCCTTCAAGTGCAGTATATGTGATGTGCGGAAAGGAACGTCAACCAGGTATAGTCCACTCTCCTTATTATTTCTTTTACATGTGATGTATTCAGATTGTATAACAAGTCAAAATTGTTTTTTATTATTATTATGATTATTATTATTATTATTATTATTATTATTGCTCTAATCCCGTGCGGCCGGAGGGCGTGGCTACGGTGCCATTCACTTCAATGGCCCGCCACACCCTCTCCTGCCCCACAAAGAAGTGAGCCAGCCGCAATGCGAGGCAGAATAAGGCCAGAACGCACTGCATCTGATGTGAATGGGCCCTTAATACAGAACATGGGTTGGCGGTCCGGGTCTCCATCGGTCTGACGCACCCTCTCCGAAAGTAATCACATAAACAACCCTGGCTAAGCGGCATTGTTGATTGGGTTACTGTAGAGGGGGGCGTCTCTGTATTGAAGCGGCAGTCCGGCTCTTAAGAATGCTGCCGACACAGGGCAGTGTCGTACAGCTACACACAAAGAAGGGAATTTATCAAAACCTGGAGCAGTTGTCCATGGCAACCAATCAGCTTCTCTCTTTCATTTTCAAATCCTACCTGAACAGACTAAAATGAGAAGCTGATTGGTTGCCGTGCACAGCTGATCCAGATTTTGTCTGCTCCAGTTTTGATAAATTCCCCCCACATAGTAGTAAAAAAATTAAAAAAAGAAAGTCTGGCTTCATTTGGGTATTTAAAGCCCAAACCTAAGTTTTGAATAGAGCGGCAAAGGGGTAAGGGTTTAACCCCCATTGGATAATTATTGCTGTGTCCCCGCCGGGGAGATTCACCCTTGTTCTATCGAAAGCTCCAACTCGTCGAAAGCTCCAACTACCTCAACTTGCAAGTTGGAGATTTCTAACCAGACGGCGTTAGACTGCAAAACACAAAGACCGACGGAGCTCTGTACAGCTGCATTTTAACAATATTCAGCAGGTGGCAAGCGCGACGAGTATTCCGAAAACGCTATGCGCGCATGCGCACGGCAACTGTACAGAGCTCCTGTCTTTCTGAGCACCGGAAATGAGGTAGTTGGAGATCTTGATGAGTTGGAGCTTTCAATAGTACAACCCTCTCTGGTGTCCATTGTTACCTGGATAGAGATGGGATATCCAAAATCTTACAGTTGTCACCTGAACATAAACAGAGGGGAATTCCTCCAATGGGGGCACTTGTTCCAGTGATAGCTGTCACTTTGGAGGCATTTCCCATCCCTTCCTGTTCTCAGGGACAGGAAGTGAAGGGGAATCTCCCCAACAGGATCTGACAGCAAAAAAAAAGTATAGAAAAAAAAGTTTTGGCTTTTAGATTTATTTTAATCACGATGTCAACGAAAATGTTTTCACCCGTTAGATTGGCTGGTAATTTGGTTGTTGTGTCTGTGCTGTGTTGACTTTTGGACCCAGCCCAAACTTTTTCTTTGCTTTGGACAGTGCGGAGAAGACTTAGAGATTCGTTCTGACATTTTATTGCTCTGTGTGTCCCTGTTGGGGTGATATCGCATCGGTCCTCGTCCTGGAAGGATTTGTCGTTTTAAAGCTGAACTCCGGCTACCAAAAGAAGAAAAAAAGAACTCTGGGTACAAAAACGTATTTGCCAACCCAGATATTACTTTGGACAAATAGCAGTGACATCAGAGCCTGTGATTTACACAGCCTGTGCATAGAGGAGAGCTGTGGGAGGGGCCCAGCAGGTCCATCTACCACAGACTGTCTGCAGAAAACTACAGGAGGGGGTGGAGTCAAGACCAGTCACCCTGCACAAGGAGAGAGAGCAGCAGTGACTGGTCTTTATTACAGGAAGGGGCGGAGAGAAGACCAGTCACCCTGTAGAAGGAGAGAGAGCAGCAGTAACCGGTCTTTATTACAGGAGGGGGCGGAGACCAGGTCAGTCACCCTGCAAAGAAGAGAGCAGCAGTGACTGGTCTTTATTACAGGAAGGGGCGGAGAGAAGACCAGTCACCCTGTAGAAGGAGAGAGAGCAGCAGTAACCGGTCTTTATTACAGGAGGGGGCGGAGACCAGGTCAGTCACCCTGTAAAGAAGAGAGAGCAGCAGTGACCGGTCTTTATTACAGGAAGCTCCGTGTCTCACTGGATTCCTGCACAGATCTGGAAGAAATACACAAAGCTCACCAAGAGTCAAGGAAGTAGTCACATGACTCGTATATGCAGACAATATTTGCATATCCCGGAGTTCAGCTTTAAATCTCTCCAGCAGGGTTGCAGAGAGCAGTAACGGAACCAGACAGGGATTTGTCCCAATCCCCAACCCACTTTATCTAAAACTGGAAAAAGTTGTGCCTGGAGTAACTCTGGTTGCAAGTCTCGCTGTCTTGGTTGCAGTACCGCTGTCTTGGTTGCAGGGAAGAGAGCTGAAATTTTGTAGCACTTTTAGAACGCCATGGGAAGACTCAGAGTCTAACGCAAAGGCAACCGGCGATTTTGATTAAGAGTCTGTGTCATGTGACACTTTTCAAATACAAAGTGGAGTTGTCCTTTAATAGGATGCGCTGTGAATGATGTACAAGGCAATCAGAGTGTCCAATTACAGCTTAAAATTCAATCTGCTTCAAGCTCCAGCTGTCCAATAAAATGTACGTCTCTGATGTTGCAGGCTTGGGCTTTGTAGGATTTTATTATGTTTAATGGTATTTTGTTTCTCGGCCCTGGTGAAGGGGAAGTGTTGAGCCCCGAAGCGCGTTGGCTTTTTTTCTAGTGATCTATTGCCATGCTAAACAAAACTTGCCTGGACTTGTACTCTATCGGCGGCGCTCTCACTTTCTGTGCACTCCCGAGATTTGTCTTTTCTTGCTACTTTTCTGTTTTGTAGACATTAAAATTATTAAAGAAGAACTCCGGGGATATAAAATATTAACCCTTGCTGTGGGGTTTCCCTCGCACTGCAGGGGCTAAGTGCCCTTGCTGTGGGGTTCCGCTCGCACTGCAAGGTGCTGATTGGACAGTGCAGATGATAAAGTAACATGGATTATGCGCTGATTGTTATTGGTGGACGCTGACAGGGCATGCTGGGTCTTGCAGTTCCTCAGCATTGGTTATTGGTGGAGGATGACAGGGCATGCTGGGTCTTGTAGTTCCCCAGCAGTGGTTACTGGTGGAAGCTGGCAGGACATGCTGGGTTTTGTAGTTCCCTAGCAGTGGTTACTGGTGGAAGCTAGCAGGACATGCTGGGTCTTGTAGTTCCCAGCAGTGGTTACTGGTGGAAACTGGCAGTACACGCTTGGTCTTGTAGTTCCCCAGCAGTGGTTACTGTTGGAAGCTGGCAGGATATGCTGAGTCTTGTAGTTCCCCATCAGTGGTTACTGGTGGAAGCTGGCAGGGCATGCTGAGTCTTGTAGTTCCCCAGCAGTGGTTACTGGTGGAAGCTGGCAGGACATGCTGGGTCTTGTAGTTCCCCAGCAGTGGTTACTGGTGGAAGCTGACAGGACATGCTGGGGCTTGTAGTTCCCCAGCAGTGGTTACTGGTGGAAGCTGGCAGGACACGCTGGGTCTTGCAGTTCCCCAGCAGTGGTCACTGGTGGAAGCTGGCAGGGCATGCTGGGTCTTGTAGTTCCCCAGCAGTGGTTACCGGTGGAAGCTGGCAGGACATGCTGGGTCTTGTAGTTCCCCAGCAGTGGTTACTGGTGGAAGCTGGCAGGACATGCTGGGTCTTGTAGTTACCCAGCAGTGGTTACTGGTGGAAGCTGCCAGGACACGCTGGGTCTTGTAGTTCCTTAGCATTGGTTATTGGTGGAAGCTGGCAGGACACGCTGGGTCTTGCAGTTCCCCAGCAGTGGTCACTGGTGGAAGCTGGCAGAGCATGCTGGGTCTTGTAGTTCCTCAGCAGTGGTTACTGGAGGAAGCTGGCAGAGCATGCTGGGTCTTGTAGTTCCTCAGCAGTGGTTACTGGAGGAAGCTGGCAGAGCATGCTGGGTCTTGTAGTTCCTCAGCAGTGGTTACTGGTGGAAGCTGGCAGGACATGCTGGGTCTTGTAGTTCCCCAGCAGTGGTTACTGGAGGAAGCTGGCAGAGCATGCTGGGTCTTGTAGTTCCTCAGCAGTGGTTACTGGTGGAAGCTGGCAGAGCATGCTGGGTCTTGTAGTTCCTTAGCATTGGTTATTGGTGGAAGCTGGCAGTGCATGCTGGGTCCTGCAGTTCCCCAGCAGTGGTTTTGGTACTGGATGGCAGGGCACACTGGGTCCTGCAGTTCCCCAGCAGTGGTTTTGGTACTGGATGGCAGGGCACACTGGGTCCTGCAGTTCCCCAGCAGTGGTTTTGGTACTGGATGGCAGGGCACACTGGGTCCTGCAGTTCCCCAGCAGCTGATACTGGTGAAAGCTAGCGGGGGTATGCTGTGTCTTGCAGTTTCCCAGCAGCTGTACTTGAAAAGGTTGATGCGTGTATTAAAGCATAACTCCACACTTTAAAAAAAAAATTTAAAGGGACACTGTCAGGATATAAAGTTGTGAACTAACATCGCTAACCTGTTGCTGCCAAACAATGATGCATGCCACAACATTCGGCAATGGGCGTGTAATGCATTGATTTTGAATGGCACTCCGATGGACGCACTTTGCAGCACACTAATGCATGGTCCAGTGGTCTGCCAAAAAATGGTTCCCTGTGTCCCTCGGACGGTCCATTGGTGTGCCATTCAGAATGAATGTCGCCACGTTGCACCGACTCATCACATGGTTGCAGTAAAGCGAGAGGTAATGAGCAGGTTACCGCGCCATCTTAGTGATTGGGTTTACATTTATTTTAGCACAGACTTTCTTTCTGTAAAACAAAAGTTACCGGCATCTCGATATAAAAGTAGTAGCATGAAAGTGTCCAAAGTGGGACATCCCGTACTGACCAATCAGAACTCATCTCTTACCCAGCAGGATGAAGGCTGGTTACTGTGGGTGACTACACTTTGCATACCTCAGCAGGGAGTCACTGACCTATTTACACAGCCAGTAGATTCCGGGGCCCCTGACCTGCATAGTTTGTTCCAGGTCAGTGATTCCCGGAGTACTCAAACAAGGATAAGGATAAAAGACTTGGGAAGTGTACCTTTTAAAAATCAACTGCCAATAGCCGCCTCCATATTTCTTATTTGACAGGTTCACTTTAAGTGCCATTTACAATAGTATGAGCGGAATGAGCATACAAGCGTGCATCCGTTTTATAGTCTTGTGAGTGGCGTTGTTGTTGACTCATTGAACTATGACAACATAAGTGGCTCCTATAGCTGCTCACAGGCTGTGGAACTAAAGTGCCCTAACGATGAGAACCGCAAGGGATGCTGGGAGGTGGCCGTTTATGGCTTTATAGCAGATTTAAGGCCCACTATCAATGATAGATTCAGTATATCAATTCCTTTTTGTTTTCTTGCCTTTTGTTTATATTTTCTCCACATTTACATGTAGGCCGAACTGTTTACATGTGTGCAAGCGTTAAGGCAGCCTATTGGCTGGAAGGACACAGACAACCACCGGTATCCTAGCAACAAAGGACACTGGGCAGGAATAGCTACCTGCGTCTTGGCAGCACAAGCATGCTAGGCCGCAATGGCCACCTGTGTTCTAGTAAAGACGGTTGCTAGGGGGCAATAGCCGCCAGCTTCCTAGAAACAGGACACTAGTCTGCAATAGCCACCAGAGTCCTAGCAACTGAGGCCCGCTAGTGGGCGATGACTGCCAGTTTTCCTATCCAGCAGTAGCCACCTACGTCCTAGCAACAGGAGGACACTAGCCGGCAATAGTCACCTGCCTCCTAGGAACAGGAGGACACTAGCCAGCAATGACCACCTGTGTCCTAGCAACAGAAGGATATTAGCCAGCAATGGCCACCTGAGACCCAGCAACAGAAGGACACTAGCCGGCAATAGCCACCTGTGTCCTAGGATCAGAAGGACACTGGCTGGCAAGAGCCATCTGTGTCCTAGGATCAGAAGGACACTGGCTGGCAAGAGCCACCTGTGTCCTAGGATCAGAAGGACACTGGTTGGCAAGAGCCATCTGTGTCCTAGGATCAGAAGGACACTGGCTGGCAAGAGCCACCTGTGTCCTAGGATCAGAAGGACACTGGTTGGCAAGAGCCACATGCGTCCTAGCAACAGAAGGACACTAGCCAGCCATGCCCACCTGCGTCCTAGCAACAGAAGGACACTAGCCAGCCATGGCCACCTGCGTCCTAGGTATAGAAGGACACTAGCCAGCAATGGCCACCTGCATCCTTGCAACAGGAGGACTCTAGCCGGCAATAGCCACCTGTGTCCTTGGATCAAAAGGACACTGGCTGGCAAGAGCGACCTGTGTCCTAGCAACAGAAGGACACTAGCCAGCAATGGCCACCTGCGTCCTAGAAACAGAAGGACAATAGCCAGCAATGGCCACCTGCATCCTAGCAACAGGCGGTCAGTAGTCGGCATTAGCCACCTGTGTCCTAGCAACAGAAGGCTGGTAGGGGGGACAGGAGCCGCCTTTGTCCTAGCAAAGGATGGGGTACCAATGCTGTTCCTCCATAGATAAAGCACAGTGTTGTCACCCTAGGACAGGAAGTGTGCTTCTGGCAGGATCACCAGGCGACAAGGGAAGCAAAGAAAACTAAACCAAGGACCACTAAACTATAATATATTTAACATTTTGATTTAGGGTTTAGATATCCTTTTACCGTTTTAGGCACATTGGGGGGCGTACACATAAAATTTGGTCCTATCACCCCAGTGGGGAAGTCACAGGAGGTGGATACAGCCACCCATAGACATCAATGACTGTACGACGGGCACATGTCGGTACTTTTGTAAACTCGCGTATGCCCAACACACAGGCTGTCTGCATTAGGGGCAAATGTTTTGTATGCACGTGCAAGTTACGAAAGTACCTGCGTATAACCGCTGTACAGCCACACACATCCATTGCTATCTATGGGCTGCTGTATGCAGCACCTATGGCTTCCCGGACAGGAAAATACACCCTCCATGTGTCTGTGTGCATGAGGCCTTAAAGGAGAACTATGAGGGGAGTGCTTTTCACTCACCTCATAGTTCTAGCCGACCTGTGACAATGAGACTGCCACAGGTCGGCTCAGTAGATCGGGAGGCGAGCGAACACATACCGGCGTTCGCTCACCTCTCGATCTTGTCACGGCTGGATTCCCCCCGCTCCGATCCGCCAGCGCTGACTGGCGGATCGGACGGGGGAGGGGGCGGGTACAGCTGGCTCTGCCTCTAGATAGGCAGAGCCAGCTGTCGGACATGCAGCTGGGCGGATCCAGACATAATTGTCGGAATCCGCTTCAGCTGCGGCGTCTCAGTATACCGCGAGCTTGTGTGTCCTCCCGTTACCCTAAGGCCCCGTTCACATTGAGCGATTTTATCGCGCGGCAATTTACCGCGCGATATCACTCTCCAATGCAAGGCAAAGGGTCCTGCTGTCGTGCGTCGCTACAGCAGGACCCTTTTTGGAGCGGATTTTGACGCGATTCCATTCTTTGCAATGCCAGCATTTGCGCGATATTGCGCAAAATGCAAATCGCGCGATTTGCAAATCGCGCAGTGTGAATGGGGCCTTAGGAGAACTATGGGGAAAAGCCCTAACCCTATAGTTCTCCTTTTAAAGGTGTCTATAATTTTCTTTTCAAGAGACGCTTTAAAAGAACACAGAAGGGGACTGAATGGTGTTTTCTATCCTTTTATATATTACGTTTAGTTCTTCAATGGTACAAAGATCAAGTGATTCCGGATCGCTCGCCGATTCCATCTCCGCGTGACGTGACTTGGACCACAAACGAGGAATTTACATAGACGCGTAGGAAAACAGATGATTCATCTGTTATCTGAAACTCTGGTTAAAGAGGCTGAGAATTCTCTGCGAGCGTTTCCTGCACGTGATTGACAGTTAATAGTAAACAAGGTGCAGCGAGTCTGTTTCGGTACGTGTGCGGTTTTTATTGACTTTTCGTAAAGACGCCGAAAATATCTCACTTGTGGTGGTGTGTAAATATTTGCGCGTCACCAGTCGCACTTATCCACTATAATCAGCTTTAATTTTTTTCTATTTTGCAGTTTTGGGTATTAGTGTGACACGGACGATTAAAGTGCACCTGTCACCTCGTGTGGAACTATATGGAGTGTAATGTATGTATTTAAAAAAAAAAAAGGCGTTTTTGACTTTTTTTTTTTATGTGTATTTTTTTTGTGTATATTGGACGGGGGCGGTGGCAAACCCCATCATGTGTTTCACGAATCCTCTCTGCATGCTGGATACCAGGACAGCTGTAGGAGGTCATTTTGCCCTGATGATGTTCTGTGATGCAGTTGAGCGAGTCCTACTGAAGGCCCTATTCACACCCGTGCGTTCATGGAACACGCCGAAAACACGCAACACCATTACCCGTTAATGGCACCCCAAACACGGAAGGCATGTCACAGATTTTGCTACATGCGCTTTTTTCCCGCGCTTTCAGGACCCCGTTTAAATCAATAGGGGTGCGCGGCAAATGCGGAAAACGCGCACAGACGTTCCCGCTACGCTCAGGTGTCAATACACGGGTTGAATTTCCTGCTGAATCTGCCCCAAAAACGATCTGTTGGTTGCCCCTGGAAACCCGGTGGTTTATTTCTTGCCTCAACAGTGACTGCAGCCAATCAGATGGTGACTGCGACAATAGCCAGCAGGGGAGGTTCCTCCATCCGGGCTTTGTAGCGTGGATGTGGCTATGTGGTATGTGGCTGGATTTAGGCTGCTGTTAACTTTTTGCTCACTTTTAGGCAATTTATCTGTTTTATGAGTGCAAAAAAAAAAGCGGTTGATCCTGCCAGAAATCCAGTGCTCTTATGTGCTCTCTGCAGGTATCGGCCACCCCCAGGAGATGGCAGGCCCTGCAACCTCTGGCGTCTTGGAAAACAGCGATCACACAGGTTTCTTTAACCAATTTATTTGGTCGTTCTTCCCTAAAGGTGGTTGGTGGTTGTCAGGTGTGCCGGAACAGCTGTGTGTAGATAGGGAGCTCTGTGCTCCATCACCAACTCCCAGCATTACCTGGAACCGATATTTCTTTCTGTGGAAATGATTATGAACAGGAAATACCTGTTGCCAATTACCTTGACACATGATATCGGACGGCACCGAGCGGCTGTGAGCTCAGCGGTCTGCTGCTTCCAAGACTGGAAGAGGGTTGAAGTGGCACAAGGAGACAGCCGGTTGTGTTGCTGTGCTCCTGTGCTAACAAGGGGCATACTGATGGGAGGAGATAACCGAGTGACAGAGAGATGAGCTCATCAGTCTGCTGCTTCTCCATCTCTGTCCAATTACAGGCTGGGGGAGGGACAAGACCTGTGTGTGTTACTGGACTGCAGGATAGAAAACTCAGGTCTCCTCCACTGCCAGACCAGGCTGTACTGTGTAAATCTCTGGACTGGATGGACAGAAATACAAATCCTGTGACGGGTAGAACAACTCCAATATGTGTATTTGGCGGCTTGCCTGGAGTTTGAGCATTGTCCCACTTTAAGGACTAGTGCCTGCCGGCGCGATTTTGGCCACAACGCACTGGATCGCATTCCGACCGGCTCGCTTTATTTTGGGGCGGGAGGGGGCATGGTGGTGCATTGAACTCAATGGCACCGCAGCCACGCCCCCCAGATGCATTGTGATCAACCGCACGGGAATGTGTGGCCCATCAATGCCTGCGGTCCGGTCAGAAAAAAATAGTGCGGCCGGAGTTCAATGCACCGCCTCGCCCCAAAACAAAGTGAGTTTGCCAGAATGCGATCCAGTGTGTTCTGGCCAGAATCGGGCTGGAACTCACTGAGGCAGGTGTACATACCTGTCTTGTCTGCGCCATTTCTGTGTTCCCGGTACCCCTTTGATTAGGGAGCGCTTATCGCAGTGTTGTACAGCACTACGCTGACGGCGCTATGCGTATCCTGTACAATAAGAATTGCAGTGGCTTTGCTGGAGTCAGCTCTGGAATCAGATTCTAGTTAATTGGTTACTTCACTCTGCTCGAAACTAGAGATTTTCCCATTTTTTTTTTCCCCCCCTTTTGGAATTCGGCCTTTTCAGAGAAGCGAGCGTGCAGACGGCTCTTTGTCTGCTCGGCGCTGTCAGGGCCGCCGGCGATGAGCGTCGTATGACAAGGGCAGTCAAGGTGATGAAAAGATGAAGCCTCGGATGATATTCTCAAACAGTTTTTGTACAGAAGCCCACTTCTCGCTGCCGAGGACCCCCCTCTTGTTAATTGATCCAGGTTAACGACGCTCCTCAGAGGTGCCTGCGCTCTATTGTGTGTATGAAATCTATTAAAGAGGACCTGTCACTAATGAAATGCAGGTAAACGCAAAGAATAGTCAAGCGTTTTTCCTGTCCGTGATTTCTTGTTTATTACTTGCAATGTGCCCTTGAACTAAAAAAAAATTGACTGCTCCAGGAAGAGTCAATTTTGTAGCATAGCCCCCTCCCTCCTTGTAGGTCATAGCCCTCTCCTCTTCTGAGAGTGTCTTATTATCTGTGCTGGCCAAACTCCTCACCTCCCTATAAAACCTTTTATATAGGTGATGGGGAATGCTATAGAGCAGGGGTAGCCAACCATTGTGGAACTACAAGTGCCACAAGGCATTGCAAGACTGGCTACAACTTCCAGAGGCAGATGCATGATGGTATTTGTAACGTCTCCACAGCTGGAGGGCTAAACTTTGGCTACCTCAGAGGCGTGTTCAGTGCCTTAGCCAAGCGCTAAGTAGCTGTTCTGCAGCACTTGCGTTCGCTGCAGCAGTTTCACTGAACAGTGCTAAGCAAAATGGCGGAGGATAATATTTTTGACTAATACAATTTTTCAATGAATATTTGGTGTGCTCGTCCACCAAAACATTACATTTGTAGGCTCCCACACTGTAGTGTGATTTCCTCCATGAGGGTTTCGGCATCTTTCTCCAGCACTGCCAGGTGTGCCCACAGTTAAAATGGCTGCTGGTGCTCTGTCCCCCACCTTCTCCGTCACACTCAGCGCTCTGCATCCACATTTGCTTCCGCTGCAAGTGCTAAGTTAGCATTGCTGAGTGCTAACTTGCAGCACAGCGTTCAGTGGCGGTTTGCTAACTCGGCACTGAGCAACTGAACGCGCCTCTGCTATAGAGTGGCAGCTCTGGGGCTGCTGACATCACATCCAAGATGGCGGCGCCCAGCAGCCGTGTCAGGGCTCTTAAATGTCTTTACAAAGGAGGCTATTACGGGTGCGTAAAGTACATTAAATGCACATATAATCTTACAGCAGGAAGGTTGTTGACTGAGGAAGGCCGAAGTTCAGCTGTAAGCCGCCACAGCCATTTGTACCACCGTGAATGAAGATTTATGACCTGGCCATTTGATCATTTCTATCCCTGGGGGACTTGACCTTCTAGGCCGGGTTGCGAGGTCAGGAGAGAATCTCGGATAAGATCAAGGAAGTAGTAAATGGATCAGGAGGGAATAGTTCAGGAAGGATGAAAGCTCTCTGATAATAACCTCCTCTCTGAGGCCAGGACAGACAATGGCTCGGGGCCACGTCTTGTACACGCGGGTGGGGGGGCCCCCCAGGCGACACATAGCAGCCAGCCAGGCTTCAGGCCTTGTAGGAAAAGCTCATACAGATGTTCTTTGTGATAACGTCTTGCTGCACAAATTAAAAATTCCTCATTAGCCGTTTTACTTCACCGGCACCTTTCCAGAACGGTGCCTCATAAAATGGCTGCCGACACCTTGTCTAGGCTTTGGGTTTTCTGTCAGCGGAGGGTGCAGGGGGGGAGGGGATTCCTGTCACAGTAAATGCATTGAGATAAACCAAATAATTGTGATTTTATATTTATTTTAAATCATAAACCTTAAATGTTGATACTCTAAAGTGCAACTGAAGCCAAAACTGCTTTAGTTTCGGATACAGTGTAGAGGGATTGGAACCCCTGTCAGGTTTTCATTGCTTTCTGTGTCCCTGTTAGGGAGACTCACCCTCCCAATTCGTCCTGGTGACCGTTGTCACTGAAAGTGAAAGAAAATCCCAAATTTGGGATTGGCATTAGAGCAGGAATAGATGGGGAATCTTCCAATGGATACACTAGTTCTGGTGACCACCAGGGATTTCTTTGGAGAGATTTCCCATCACCTCCTGTTGTGGCTACTCGACAGGAAGTGAAGGGAAATCTCCCCATTGACAACAAAAGCTGATGAGTTTTTATTCCTTCATTACTATCCAAAACCAGAACAGGAATAGATGGGTAATTTTCCAATGGGGACACTAGTTCTGGTGACCGTAAATACCACCAGGGATTTCCCTTTCTTTGAAGAGATTTCCTCTCGCTTCCGGTTGTGTCTATCGGACAGGAAGTGAAGGAAAATCTCTCCAATTTCAAAAGCTGATGGGCTTTTACCCGTCATTACTCTATCCAAAACTTTTTAAAAAGTTTTGGCGTTCTACTTTAAGGTGATCCTCTTCCTACAATACAATAGTAACATTGGCCCCGCCCGGTTGGGGACGTCCGTGTGAGAGGAAGAAGCAGCAGAAGGAACCAATCAAAAAAGATTATTTTTTAATTTTTTTAAAATCAACTTGCATACAAAAAAATCTCATCAGAACATTCAGTAACGCCATCGGAGACCGTAACGCCATCGGAGACCATAACTCCCATCAAAATCAATTTCACCCCCATTAACTATTAGAAAATCGAACAAATGTTCCAAAAATCAACTGTTGCCATCAAAATTCTACTGGTGTATGGCCGGCTTTCCTCTTTTCTGACAAGCCGCGTCCTCGGCTACAATATAATCATCACACAGCCTGCCAGAGATCGTAGATTCAGATAGCTGGTGTGATTCTGAGTGCTGCGTGAGTTTAATATTCAGTGCCAAAAACATATCGATTAAGTGGAGTGGAATTAAAAATGTATGTAATTAGTCTGCAACATCCCTGAGTCCTAACCGAGCGCAGACAAGGAAGCCCTCGTATAATATAAAGCGCGAGCACGCGCTACGACCCATTCAATGCTAACTGCTTAAAATTTATATATATATTAGATGGTGTGTGTGTGTGTGTGTGTATATATA
>NW_017306892.1:29661-32755 GCF_000935625.1 Nanorana parkeri
GATAGCATGGGGGTGGGTTATAACCTCGGTAAGGTTTTAAAAAAAATATCTGTGACCCCCACTTTGAAATTTTCAGCTCAGCTTCTTTTACATTGACACGTTTTCTTTTCCTAGTATCCCCCAGATAAAATGTTCTTAAAATGATCCTGCCATTAAGCACCATTTCCTGGCACTTCCTGTTAGAGGGTGACAACTCTCTGTCCCTGTGTCCTAATTGTGCTCCTGTGTTGCCACCCTGTCGCATGGGCTTCTGATGGAGACTACAAGTGGCTAGTTCATGCAGGCATGGTCTGCTGTTGTCACCAGCAGGAAACATGCCCTGAGAAATGGCATGTAGACAGGACATGGCTGTAGGGCATCAGCAGAACTGAGTTAGGCTGGTGGTGCTGCGGTAGTTGCTCAACATCACACATTGCTGTCCTGCAGTAACACTCATTCCAATGGCACCCCAGTGCATCTTCCCAATGCACATCCTAGGATCTAAACCTTTTCGTTTAGATCCTTGGTTCTCAACTGTTGGGTCATGACCCAAAAGTGGGTCACGGCATTCTTTCCACTTTTCTAGGTGAGAGGTTCCTTAGCCTCCCCCTGGCGCAGCACTGCCAGTTCTCACGCCAAGCAGCCATTCAAAATATGCTGCCTGGTGCCGAGTGTCAGCTGGGGGTCTGGGCTGGGGGTATGGTCCTCCAGAGAGCTCCATACATCTATATGTGCATTGCTTACAGCTCCCTCGCATTTTCTGTAGAGGTGCCTGGACCGGAGTGACGTCACTTTCTGGCTCCCGGCACCTTTACAGGGCACGCATTGGACCTGTACAAGCAATGCATATATGGATGGAGCTCCGTCACAGCAGAGCACCCCACACTGGACCCCAGGCTGAGGATCCACTCCAGTTCTCATAAGATAGGGAGACTGGGTGGAGCTTAAAAAAAGAGGGAAAAAATGCATTTTTTTCGGAGGGCGTGTGTGTGTGAGAATGTGTCTGTCAGTGTTTTTGAGGGCCCGGTCACACTAGCACAGTGCATTAATCGCACAGTCCCGTTCTGATGGGGGTAGGTGTGTTGCATTGCCATTCATTTGAATGGCACCCCAAACGCACCTCCCACCCACAATTTGGTCGGCCACACCGGAACGCACTGTGCCACAATGCCGTGCGTTCCATGGCAGTGTGACTTGGGTCATAACTTCACGACCAAGGACAAATGTGAGTCCTGAGGTTACACAGGTTGGGAACCACTGGTTTAGATGATTGGCCTTCCCTAACCCATTACACAGCGACAGTGTGAATCCAGCCTCGGGGTGCAAATCTACTCCAAACAAGTAGATGCTTTATGATATAAAATATAACACCGCATATAAAAAAATTAACGGAAAGTGTAAATATGGAACTAGTGTTATTGCCTTATAGCTGTGCTCTGCGCTCGCTCTGCGCATTGTTAATACGCCTCCAAGTGTCATCCTGAGCTTCAACTTATTGCTATGGATAAGATTCCTGGCATTTAGTGCACTTGTGAAGGCTGCAGAGTGCTGATATATGAGAGCGTATTATTAGTCTGTAAAGTGCTGCTCTCACCATTCAGTGTTTCTCCAGGCCCGGATTCCGCTTCTCGTCTGCGGCAGCTGATAATTCCATTTGGCTCGTGACGGATATCACTAAGCGATGATGCCATTGCTCTTATACCATTACATTAGCGCTGCGATCCATTCAATTACTCGCCAAACGCATAGATCACCCAAATTACAGTATCATTCGCGGCGCTCGTCTATTTGGTTAGCATACATTATATATGTTAAGCGCACGGGGGAAATTAATTCATAGACCGCTTCCAAGGAATGTGTTTGTCCATGGAGGTTGTAAAGAAACCCAGACACATGTATCACAAGGTCTTTTTTAGTTCACTTTTGTGCGACTTCAGAAGCCGTTCCTCTTGTATGTAAACCTGATCGCCCGTTCACCCCACCGTTCCTTTGTATGTAGACCTGATCGCCCATTCACCCCACCGTTCCTTTGTATGTAAACCTGATCGCCCATTCACCCTACCGTTCCTTTTATATGTAAACTTGATAACCCATTCACCCCACCGTTACTTTGTATGTAAACCTTATTACCCATGCGCCTCAAGCGTTTTGTCATACTTTTTTAGAGGTGCAACAACACTCCACATGACAAGTACCATTATATTTTTATGGTGCTTGTTCATACCTGAGTGTTATGTACCTTGAAGCCCCCATTCGGAACTGTCCGGTTGACTCCCTTGAAGCCCCCATTCGGACCTGGCCGGTTGACTCCCTTGAAGCCCCCATTCGGACCTGGCCGGTTGACTCCCTTGAAGCCCCCATTCGGACCTGGCCGGTTGACTCCCTTGAAGCCCCCATTCGGACCTGGCCGGTTGACTCCCTTGAAGCCCCCATTCGGACCTGGCCGGTTGACTCCCTTGAAGCCCCCATTCGGACCTGGCCGGTTGACTCCCTTGAAGCCCCCATTCGGACCTGGCCGGTTGACTCCCTTGAAGCCCCCATTCGGACCTGGCCGGTTGACTCCCTTGAAGCCCCCATTCGGACCTGGCCGGTTGACTCCCTTGAAGCCCCCATTCGGACCTGGCCGGTTGACTCCCTTGAAGCCCCCATTCGGACCTGGCCGGTTGACTCCCTTGAAGCCCCCATTCGGACCTGGCCGGTTGACTCCCTTGAAGCCCCCATTCGGACCTGGCCGGTTGACTCCCTTGAAGCCCCCATTCGGACCTGGCCGGTTGACTCCCTTGAAGCCCCCATTCGGACCTGGCCGGTTGACTCCCTTGAAGCCCCCATTCGGACCTGGCCGGTTGACTCCCTTGAAGCCCCCATTCGGACCTGGCCGGTTGACTCCCTTGAAGCCCCCATTCGGACCTGGCCGGTTGACTCCCTTGAAGCCCCCATTCGGACCTGGCCGGTTGACTCCCTTGAAGCCCCCATTCGGACCTGGCCGGTTGACTCCCTTGAAGCCCCCATTCGGACCTGGCCGGTTGACTCCCTTGAAGCCCCCATTCGGACCTGGCCGGTTGACTCCCTTGAAGCCCCCATTCGGACCTGGCCGGTTGACTCCCTTGAAGCCCCC
>NW_017306892.1:33437-74240 GCF_000935625.1 Nanorana parkeri
CCCCCGTTTGGACCTGGCCGTTGACTCCCTTGAAGCCGACCTGTGCATTTTGTCGTATTTGTCCCAAATTGCGGCTGCAAACAACATGAAGAACACCATTAGTTTTGGTGGTACCCATTCACACCTGAGCATTTTGTTGTCTTCCCTAAAGTGTGACAATGCTCAACAAGAAGAACTCCATTTGTTTCAATGGTACGCCTGAACTTATTGTTCCTTAAAGTATGAGCTTCTTGTCAGGCAGAATCTGACATTTTTGGCCCCATAGACTTCAGTGGGCACTCCCCCTCCTAGTTTCCATTGGCTAAAACTAAAACACCCAAGCCTTAAAATGTGTGAAAACCTCTCTCCTCCTTTCTCCCATTGTATGTATTGGGTTTTGTACCACAACCCAGAACTGTTCCGGTAGGCTGAATGACGTGCCCTCAATTTGTCATCCCCCATATTGAGATGTCCAGTATCATTGAGGCACGTGTCTATGATTATCTTTTAAGCCTTTCCAATAACTATCTTTTTTTTTTTCTTGGATTGCTAATTGTGGGGGTGGTCCCGAATTGTGAAACGTTTCTCCTTAATAGGTCTGAAGTCTGAAGAAGAAAGAAAAGTTCCTGTAGGTCTTTCTTAAGGACTTGCACTTTGTGAGCAGCTCTGTTCACAAACTGGTACTTACAGCTCGGAACGTGGCTGGACCGATCACCGTCGCCATGGTGACTGAAAATATGCAAGTTGGTGACCAGAACATATTCCTTTTTATGTACGCTAACGGTCTGGGAGCTATTACAGCTTGTTCTCTGTGTGCCGAGATTCCCGGCTCTGCGTTCTGCAGCTCTGCTATTACCGAGATCAGAGAGGATCTTCTACATTCAACTGTCACCCCTGTGACCTCCTAACCTGACTTTCTGTGAAGTATTACTCTTACCACTGGAACACTTTAAAGAGATGTGTCTGCGAGCCGTATAAACTGGAAGCCAGTGATGATAGTTGTTCACAATGCAATGTGAGGGGAAGGGACGGGCTGGCATAATTGAGAGGAGAGATGCTGGCTGGTGCAGTGATGCCTAGGGGCACAGGCCGGTGCAGGCGGTGTGCAAACATATGCGCTAGGGCTGGGCAGTGTGTAGGGGTACAGCTCTGCACTGAACGGGTGTGTAGGGGCATGGCCCAGCACTGGCAAGTGTATAGGCATAGGGGCTGGTGTGTTTGGGTGTGGGTCAGTGTGTTTGGAGACGGGCCAACCCTGGCCAGTGTGTAGGGGGACTGTCTTGTGTTTAGTGGCATGGGTCAATGTGTGGGAGCATGGGCTGCATCTGGCCAGTGTGCAGGGTAACATGCCGATCCTAGTCGGTATGCGTGTTGGGGCACGGCCCAGCCTTGACCAGGGTGTGTGGGGGCACAGGCCGGCCCTGGCTGGGGTGTAGGACAACAGCCTGGTGTTTATGGGTCGGTGTGATGGTGGCACAGGCTGGTGCTTGGTAGTGTGTTGGGTTACAGCCCAGCACTGAACCAGTGTGTAGGGCATGATCCAGCACTGGCCGGTTGTATAGGGAATTGGGGTATGGGCTGATGTGCTGGAAATTGGGCCAACACTAGCCTGTCTGTAGGAGCTGGGATTATGAACTGACCCTGATAGAGGGGAGAGAGTGTATGGGCCGACCCTGGCTAGTGTGTGTGTGTGTGTGTGTGTGTATGGGCCGACCCTGGCTAGTGACCAGCACTGAACCAGTGTGTAGGGCATGATCCAGCACTGGCCGGTTGTATAGGGAATTGGGGTATGGGCTGATGTGCTGGAAATTGGGCCAACACTAGCCTGTCTGTAGGAGCTGGGATTATGAACTGACCCTGATAGAGGGGAGAGAGTGTATGGGCCGACCCTGGCTAGTGTGTGTGTGTGTGTGTGTGTGTGTGTGTGTGTGGGGGCACAGACCCGTAGAGGTAAAATCACGTACTCCATCTTCAGATTGCACACGTATGCAGAATACAGATCACAACGTGGAACACACGGCAACACGGACACTCTTGTGTCTTCTGCTTAATGGTTGTAAACATCGGCCTCTGTTAGAATAGATTCCTCCAGGCGGTCAGGGAAAAACAATGTGAAATTCAGACAGATAATGCTCGTCGTTCCCCAGGTGGATGTGCGGTAAGAGTCGCACAGAAATCCTTGTTCCTCTATCTCCCTGTGATCTCGAGCAGAGCGGCAGACTTGTACAGGGTCACTGGGGGTTTCTCCTGACCGCCGTCTGTCACTTTCCATCGTGATCTGCAGCCTGCATCCTACCTGCCATATTGTACTGCTCCGCCGGGTGAACCGGTGGGGGAAATTGACAGAGTTGTATTTTATATCATAATTGTAAGAAAGTTGCAATCTTTGTTCTTAATTCATCCATTTTTGCTTCTTTAGCTTTGCCTTTTTGCGTCTATTCAGTATAAAGTAGATCTAACATCTAATATAAGCTTTAGGCTGGGTTCACACCTAGGCGTATTGAATATGCGAGTTTGTCGCAAAAAAAACGCGCGACAAGCGCGCGTTTCCGTGGGCTACTTGGCTGTATCCCAATGGAAACGCGAGACCAAAACGCCCCAAAGAAGTACATGTACTTCTTTGGGCGTAGGCCGTTTTGTATCGCGTTCGGACGGGCTGAAATACGGCAAGGTGTGAACCAGACCCATTGAATACAATGGGATTTAGATGTTTGAGCGTTTTGTAGAGCGTTCATCGAGCGTTGAACGCGCTACAAAACGTTCAGGTGTGAACCAGGCCTTAAGGTCTTCACGTCATTTCAAAAGTAGAGGTGCACTGAAATGGAAATTTCAAAACCGAAACTAATCCGAAATAAAAAAAAATTGCCAGGCCGAAATGGAAAATGTTTTTGTAAAAAAAATATTTAAAAAATTTGAAAACTTTATTTTTAATAAACCTTTTTTTTTTAAATTAGTATCAATTTTTATTCATTTTTTATTAAATATTTTTATTTTTTACTTTTAGCGGCTTCGGGGGAAATATTATGGGTCTAAACAGACCCCTGATATTTCCCTTTTAAAATAGAAAAAGAGATTGAGGACACAGAGCCCTCAATCTCTTATTCTGCAGCCCCTGTTATCAATGAACAGGAATCCTCTGAGTGTTCCTGTTCATTCATAACATGAGGACAGAGTGTGTTTACTATAACCACAATCATGAATGGACAGGAGGTGATGTAGATCATTTCCCATTCATTCATAATTGAGAATATAGTAAACATACCATGTACTCAATTATGTACAAACACTCAGCGATCACTGACTGCTTGTACCCGCTCCACATGCTGACAGCTGTCACAGGAGGCTGAGCGGGAGGAGAGCTCAGCCTCTTGTGACAGCTCGGCCTGTCTCCGCCCACACTGCTCTCCTCTGATCTGTGACAGGAGGCTGAGCGGTGTGGGAGGAGAGATGCTGGGCGCTCGCAGCGCACTCCGGCCGCAGCGCTCTGTGCATCCCTATTCAAAAGTTGTTTTCACTCTTTTTAAATGTGCAGCTTTCAGTTAAATAATACTGGGCCATCCTGCCACGAAAGACCCTGTTTAGGCATTCACTGTAATGGGGTGACCACTATCTCCCAATTGTGCTTCTGCAGTGTCACCTTGACACACATACCCTTACTAGAGACTACAAGCGGCTGAGCTGACAGCAATAACATTATGACCACCCGCCTAATATTGAGTAGCTCCTGCTTTTGCCACCAAAACAGCCCTGACCCGTTGAGGCATGGACTCCACTAGACCTCTGAAGGTATTCTATGGTATCTGGCACCAAGAATTATTAACAGATCCTTTAAAGTAGGGATGCACCGATACCTGATTGGCCGGGAAGCCGGCTCCATGCTGATTGGCCGGGAAGCCGGCTCCATGCTGATTGGCCGCGAAGCCGGCTCCATGCTGATTGGCCGCGAAGCCGGCTCCATGCTGATTGGCCAAGATGCTGACCCTGGGTGATGTCTGAACAAATTTGGTGCCGTCCTTTCTGAAGAAAAATAACGAAGGAGCAGATGAAGGCAATGTCCGGAGGAGTATTATGATCTCTCTGATAGGTAAATGTTACACTTGCACATTATTTAGCAAGCATGCCGAATATATCTGATGCTGGCTCCAGTTGAAGTGTACCTGTACTCCTATAAAACAAATAGAAGCGTGCATAGGTCTATATTTTGTGTGGAAATGGGCGCAGCTTCTATCTACATGCGCACAGACACAATCTTTAAATCTATGCCATCGATCATTTCCCCTGGAGAGCTCGTTGCCAGAGGCGGCTCCTCGCGCCATAGACCTGAGATGGCCGGATCAGGAGGCGCTAGTCTTGCGTCTGCGATCAACTTTCAGCTGCAGGTGCTCGGTAAACGCAGGGCGTCTGTTTCCCCCGGAGTCTTGTGTTTTGCAGCCGGAGATCTGCAAGTCATAGCAGCTCGCCTTACGCCTAAGCTAAAGTGAAGCCGAGCGTAGTGTTTGCTTGTGGTCAGCGCTGCGAACCGCCGATTATAGTTCTGGTTAGGGCTGGAGGGAAGCCAGGCTGGTTCTGAGACATTTGAAACTGGAAGACGTGATAGACGGCATATTGCAGCGTCTGCTCTCCGCACATGGTCTATCGCCACATTTGGTTTCTCCTTTTTTTGTTTTGTTTGTTTTTTAAATAAACTTTATTATCAGGTGACAAAATGACTCGCAGCACGCAGGAAATCCTAGAAGCTTATAGCAGAAGTGTTTGTGAAATGTGCAGAAAATTGGCTCCGTTTTCTGTGTATCGTATCCTGGAGGAGGAAACGAAAGACGGGGCCACAGCAGACTTTGTCTTTCTTTAGTAACTGTAAAGTCAGTGACTTGAAGCAGATTTTTGTTTAAACATGCACTTAAAGGGCCCTTCCCCCCCCCCCCCATGAAATTGATATTTTAGATCTTTCTTCTTTCTTTTTTTTTATTACATTTTTTCAAAACCGGTTTCACAATCATTTTTATTGTGGATGAACAGAGATCGTGTAAAAGTTGCATGGTACAGCCGAGTCAACAATATAAAGAAAAATGGGCCTAGCGAGGCTCAGAACCAATAGCGTGGTGCATGAGGGCGTACTGTTTTGACAACGGAACCGTTTCTAGGGACATTCAGTCGTTAAAGCTGGCTATACATTATGCAAATTTCTGTTTGTTCTTGATGAATTTGCACAGGGTGCCTCGTACCTCACTGCCGGGTACTTGCAAGTTGGAGACTTCGGGCAGACGGCGTTAGACGGCAAAACGCAAAGACTGACGGAGCTCTGTACAGTTGCATTTTAACAATATTCAGCAGGTGGAAAACTCGACGAGTATTTAAAAAACACTATGCATGCATGCGCACCGCAACTGAGCAGAGCTCCAGTCTTTCTGATCAACGGAAGTGAGGTAGTTGGAGATCTCGATGAGTTGGAGCTTTCGATAGAACACTGGCATTTCTTGATCAGCAGATCGAAAGAGCCGTATGGGGAATCTTCGGCAGAACGGAGTTTGCAAGCAACCAGCAGGTTTCATGTACAACCAAAGCGGCGATATAGAAAAACGCCAAATGAGGCTCATAGGTTAAGTTGATCCCATGCACTTTTCAAATTTCTGCTGTGTGGCCCCTTGTGATCAACCCCACCCCCAAATGGGTCTGAATGCATGTGTTGTGGATCCCATGTGCATATGATGCCTTAGCGATATTTAAAGAACAACTCTGGGCATGTCAAAAATGAACCCTTGGGCGGCCTGTTAACCCAACCCCCCCCTGCACAGAAGAAAAAAAATTCAAAAAACGTATATACTCGCCTGATGCTCGTTCACGTCTTCCCCCCCTCGGCTCCAGCTGTGGAATCTCCCTCTGTGTCCTCCCGTCCAATGCAAGTCAACGGACATGATGACATCAGAGATCCTTAGACCACCAGAGCCCGGGGAGACAGGGATCCTTAGACTGCCAGAGCCCAAAGGGAAAAGAAGCTGCGGGTCCGAGGATCCCTCCCTCCCCCCCGGGCTCTGATGGTCTAAGGATCCCTGACGTCATCATGTCCATTAACTTGCATTGGACGTGAGGACGCAGAGTTAGATTCCACAGCCGGAGCAGAGGGGGAAAGAAGTGAACAGTCACTGCCGTGGGTGCGAGGATCAGATGAGTATATCTTCTTTATTTTAGACACTAGACCAAAATGAGCATTTGATCCTTGCAGTGCAGTGTCAGCCCCACTGCAAGGGTTAACTTTTTTTTTTAAATGCCCGGTGTTCATGTTATTTTATAATAAATACTAAAACCTAGCACTGAAAAACAATGGTTCACTCAGGGCCGGGCAAATCCCAGGAGCCAGGTCGCCAGTGCTCCTTTAAAATTTACAGCTGGCGCCTAAGTTTTGAGGTTTTGTCTAGTTATTGTCGATGGAGCTGGCTCCGGGATTGGACAGACTGGCTCCTGAATTCCGTATTGATTTGTCCATCCCGGGTGTATAATTTGACAGTCGCATTATACCGCTTAGAGTTATTGCAGAATTGTCTTTTGTTCTTTCCAAAACCTGCTCATATTGAGTGAGCCTGCTCCCTTCTCTTCCTTTGTGTCTCCCCTATCACCCTTCCCCAGCCTTACCTCCCTGCTTTTGGTATTTTTTGGCAGGGTACGGGCACATATGAAGATGTATTGTAATGTTTATATAGGCAGTCCCCGGGTTATGAACAAGATAGGTTCTGTAGGTTGGAACAGGTACATTTTTTAAGTGCAAACCCAGTTTTGGATAGCAAAGGGAAGGGTTAACCACCTGTTAAAGTTTGCTGTCCGTGTCCCTGTTCAGAAGATTTCACCCCTCACTTTCTGTCCCTGTGACAATTGGATTTTGTTGGGTTGTCGTGGAAACAAGGATTGGTGATAAAGCTTCAGTGGAGGCACCTTTTTCCCCATGATCACTCTTAGGCTGGGTTCACACCTAGGCATATCGAATATGCGCGTTTGTCACGCAATTCACTGTAAAATAAAACGCGTGTTTCCGAGGGCTACTTGGCTGTATCCCAATGGAAACGCGTGACAAAAACGCCCCAGAGAAGCTCCTGTACTTCTTTGGGCGTAGGACGTTTTGTAGCGCGTTCATACGGCCTGTAATACACCCAGGTGTGAACCATACCCATAGGAAATAATGGGACTTCGGTGTTTGAGCGTGTGAACCGGGCCTAACAGGAGTAAACTTCCCTTCCTAGGGGTAGATTTCCTCATTTCCTGTTGTCTCAAGGACAGGAAGTGAGTTTCAATATTTCTAATGAGGATACGGACAGCAGTAAAAACCTCACACTGATTGTGAAGAAGAGGTGGGCACCCCTCGTCTGCACATCTAACAAGAGTCAACTTCCTGTAATGTACGTACAGTTCTATGAACCAGACCCAAAAAGGCGGGCACTCCTTGTTGGCACGAGCGCGGTAGCATTACAACTGCTGGCACGCTGTGCGGTACACTTTGGCTGCAGCCTGGGACCCCCTGCTGTACAGTTCTGCTTACAAACGGAGGCTATGAGTCGTATGCAAGTCGGATGTTTGTAACTCGGGGACTGCCTGTATATCTATGACACTGTAGGAGTATTATTTGAAAAGTACTAAAACAGAGTCGCCTCACTTTTGGGCCGCTCTACTTTAATTAAGTTATAAATGGAATACTGCGTTGTTTGCTTCAATATTTTTTTAATTGCCTGACTTTTGCATGCTTAATATTTTTCAACATGTGCAACTCGTACCTCTGTTCATCTTTATTACATCAAACAAATTTTAATAAAAAAAATAAAAATGCAAAACTAGGCTAAAAGGTAGAGTTTCTTTTTGAGGGCTCCTTTCTGTCCTGGGGACCCACAGCAACCAATAGAATTAGAAAGAATGGGCAGTACCAGGAAGCTGCAAAGTTCTTTAATATTTTTGAATCTGCCACCTTTGTTAAAATAATACCTGGTAATGCTGCCATGAT
Source organism: Nanorana parkeri (assembly GCF_000935625.1). Lineage (NCBI taxonomy): Eukaryota > Metazoa > Chordata > Amphibia > Anura > Dicroglossidae > Nanorana > Nanorana parkeri. Next base: position 41,398 of record NW_017306892.1, read on the forward strand.
GGTCCTTGTTAAGGCATGTCCTGTTATGGGGACAATACTCTGTCCCTGCCTTTAGGGATGCACTGATACCGATACTAGTACTCGCAAATGCTCGATACTTCTCCCGATACTGGAACTTCCGGTCAGAGAGAGATTTCCTTTGACTGGCAGTGCCATTAAGGGAACATGGATTTGGCTTCGCGACCAATCAGCCAATCAGCAGCAAGCTGCCCAAACAGTAATGACCTGCTTCCCGATTGGCCGGGAAGCAGGTCATTACTGTTTCGCCGGCTCGATGCTGATTGGCTGGGAAGGCTCGGCTCCCTGATTTGGCCAGAAAGCCTTCTCCATGCCGATTTGGCTGGGAAGCCTGCTTCCCGGCCCATCAGCATCGAGCTGGTCAAACAGCATGGAGTGTAATTACCCGCCGCCAAGCTTCTTGATTGCCCGGGAAGCCGGCTCCATGCCACCGGAAGTACCGGTATCGGCGAGTACGAAAGATAAATATCGGTACTCGTACGCGATACCCGAAAATGGTATCGTTGCATCCCTACCTGCCTCCTAGTTGTGCTCTTGCGTTGTCACTCCATCATATGGGCCTCTGGTGAAGAGTACGCAGGCATGGTCCAATGTTGCCACCATCATCCAGCCATAATAAATGCCATGTACTAGCCACCGCTTGGGTGCATGTAGACAGAAAGTGGCTGCTCTGAGATGTATCAAAAGATGATACAAGTTGGAAATATGCACAGAGCAAACTAAATGTCATTCAGTTAATATCTACATCTACTTTAAATGGAGTTGAGGACGGGGTTTATGGCAAGTACGTTGGAGAGAGAAACCCTGATAAAGGTGCACTTGGGCTTTAAGGACTATTCAGGGGGTCATATTAATTCTGCAATGACATTTCTGTGGCTGCGCAGTACATAACCCCGGGGCTGTGAAACGGACGGCAGCTTCTCGATTGACTCCCGCTCGCCTTGTGACACGCTGCATTAGTGTACAGCTTCACGCATGTTCTGGGTCAGGCACAACGCCAACAGTTCTGCCTGCCGGGAAAAACAAGCATTAGAAGTCCCTGTAAGCTTTGCGTCCGCCTCATCCATGCAACGCTCGCTTACAGCAAGTCATCTGTACCGAGACTGCCAGTATTAGGAGGGATGGGTAATATACATTGTTTGCACAGCACTGAGGCGATCAAATTTAAACTCTTTTGAATATTTGTGTTTCAGTTCTGCATGATTGGTGCCAAATCAAATCCATATCAGCCAACTGTCCCTCAGTACTGGGACTTTTGCGCCAAAGGCAAAAATGACCAAATGAAACCCTCCCTTCCCCTAATGAGCTGTCATCTACTTCAGCAGCAAAGGTGACAGGTACAGGTCCTGCACCCCACTCCTCCGCCTCTTCTGCATGTAGAAGACGCCCAGCCGTGTTGGCCCCCATGGCCTAGGCCTGTTTGGAGGAACTACCCCAGGGGGTCAACAGGGAAATCCGGTGACTGTGGACTTTAGATGCCTTCCGTTCAATTCGTAAGGTCATCAACCGATGCGTAAGATGTTCTCGGGCTGCATTGAGACGTTTACCTTCCGTATTCCTGCCTGCACCGCCTATCACATCATAGGAGGGCTCAGGCACACATGGTCTTTGGACATTGACTTGGGAACAGAGACACTGCTGGCATGACATGACCACCATACCAGGAACCTTTTTTTGTGGGTTGTCCAATCAGTTTGGTGTTGTCTCCAATGCCACAGAACAGCACAGATAATGGCCTTGGACCTTTCACTGACTTTGTTTTTCATGTCTTATGTAAGAAATGCCTAAAAGATCCACACCCTACCTGGATGACATTTATCTTTCTCAAGCACTGCAAATCCTAAACAGTCATCATGTTGTTTCCCTCATAACATACGGTCTCCAACTTTTTTTGCATCATTTCGTCCATTTGTGCATATTTGTATTGCTGTTCCTCCCAACATCTTTCATTTAGTTCCTGTCCGCACAGCCCCATTCCAGTGTTGGCTGACACCATTGCTTTGGACCAGCTTTAGTGATCATGACAATGGTGGACCATGCATGCCCAGTGTATGTTGGCACAACTACTTGTCGTCTCCACCACGGGCGCGGGTGGCAATGAAGGGTGACCGTGCACTCAGAATCAAACGGTGGATTGCCGGTGCAATGCTCGGGCTCCTATAGACTACTGTGAAATAATGAGTGTGCAGCGCTGTAGGTGTTTTATGTGTTACACATCTATTAACGTGCTAAAATCGCTACAATGGGTAAAGTGTAATCCCTTTTTCAGGGATATATAAATGTGAAAAATATATACAATTTTGTTTGTATTTTTATTTGTTTAAACACAATTTTTTCACATTTATATATCCCTGAAAAAGGGATTACACTTTACCCATTGTAGGGATTTTAGCACGTTAATAGATGTGTAACACATAAAACACCTACAGCGATGCACACTCATTATTTCATTGTCGTTAAAAACGATAGTGCAGCAGCTTTAAGGTCTCGTTCACACCTAGGCGTATTGCACATGCGCGTCTGTTGCGCGACCGTCGCGCGTTTTTTACCGCGATTCGCGGTAAAGTCGCGCGTTTCCGAAGGCTACTTGGCTGTATCCCAATGGAAACGCACAACAAAACGGCCCAAAGTAGTACATGTACCTTTTCAGGCGTGGGCCGTTTTGAAGCGCGTTAGGGACGGGCGGAAATACGCCGAGGTGGGAACGAGACCCATTGAATACAATGGGATTTATATTTCTGAGCGTTTTGTAGAGCATTCGTCGAGCGTAGAACGCGCTACAAAACGTTCAGGTGTGAACGAGGGCTAACACTTAACCCTTCCATAAGCGCCGATTTCACATTTTTTCACTCCTATAGACTACTCCCTCAGATCCAGGTCTGTACGGCGGCATGGAGGCTGGAGGAAGTAGTCCATGGACTACAAGTGTAGTGAAGTCATGCTATCTGTGCTCCATTGAGATTTAAGAGTCCCTTGTAGTCTTTCCATTCACAGATCTATAAATGGATAACACGGCTGTGCTTTGGGAGCCGGGCCAAAATCAGAAGTATAAAGAACGCTGCAATAAGCAACACCCCTTGATTTATGGGGGAGCAGATTAAAGGGTGGGTGGTGAGGAATGTGACCATGTTGCACCCTAAATATGGTCAGGAAGGGGAACCATTCTTTTTTATGCATTGAATACCTTTTAAATATGAGACGCAGAAGGCAGGCAATAGGCAAAATGGGGTTAAAGTACAATAAATTTGTCACATAACCGTTCGCGCTCGGTTCTGGAAGTTTTTCCTGCGATCAGCCAGCCCCCCTCGGCCATGGAGCCGCGCTCATCTAATAAGCCGCAGATCGAGTGACAGGAAACTCTCTCTTGCGAAGGGTCATGCAAGGACAGAGAAGAATAGCAAGAAGCTTCACACCCTTGCTCCCTGTGTGCAGGTCTGCAGTAAAGTCTCGACCCTTTTTTTCAGGGTAGATCTCCAGCCATTCCTTCACCCCTTGCATGTATTGTTCGCTGCAGCGGGCTCGTAAAGTGGAATTAGCCCTCCCTGCCGCCCCCCTGCTGAACATTAAAGAGGACTACGATGGCACGTCTGCATTTCCAGCACATTGTGTCACAGTCGCATCAACAAAAGGCAAGGCCTGTAGCAAATGAAGCGTGTGGGGGGTTGCATCAAGTGGACAAAATAATGCCGAATTGCAGAGCCCATTAGTCAGATCTGGGAGCCAAAAAAAGGATCTCGGAAGGAGCCAGAGGAGATTAGCATGCATTGACCTCAATAAAAACGACTGCCAACCCCACATTCGCAAGCAGGGTTTTTTTTTTCTTCCCAGACGCATTTGCTACCTGACTCCGGGAATGTCTCCAGCTTTAATTTAAAGCTTACTCTGGGGGAGGTCTTTTTTTTTTATTTTTATACTTTTTTTTTCTCAAAGTATCTAAAGACAAAGATGAAATATATTGCAACTTACCAGTCCTTAGATGTTGGGGCTTCATTTGTTATTGTTCCTTTATTTTTCTTCGGGTGATCCATTGCTTCCTGTCCCAGGGTGACAACACTCAATTATTGCACTGTATCTATGGAGGAACAGCGTTGTCACTCTAGGACAAGAGGTGTCAAGACAATAGAGCACTACCACTTTTTTCTCTTCTGCTTAACATAGGGGGTACTGGCCTATAGATCACAGGGGTGACCTGGGCAGGACTGATAACACTGCTTGGGATTTCATTGTGGCAGAGGAACTGTGTTGTATGCTAACTACAGTAAGCTAAGAGCTCGCTGAATCCCTAGTAGGATCAACAGAATTATTATTTTTTTGCAGTTATACAAAACGCAAACAATAGCATATTTAAAGGAGAATTTTCACTCAGCCTCGTAATCTGAGCCGACCTGTGACAATGAAACTGTCCCAGGTCGGCTTAGTAGATCGGGAGGTGAGCGAACACATACCGGCGCTCGCACACTTCTCGATCTATCCCTGCAGAGAGCCGTGACTCTCACTCACGGCTCCCTGCAGGGATTCCCCCCTCTCCGATCCTCCAGCGCTGACTGGCGGAACGGGAGGGGGCGGGCACAGCTGGCTCTGCCTCTGGATAGGCAGAGCCAGCTGTCAATCACGCAGCTGGGTGGATCCAGACAGTATTGTCGGAATCCGTTCCGGCTGCGGCGTCTCAGTATACCGCGAGCTATAGCTTGCGGTATACTGAGCTTTGGGACATGGGAGAACGCTAGTTTGTGTTCTCCCGTGACCCTTTGGAGAACTGCGGGGAAAAGCCCTGACCCCATAGTTCTCCTTTAACAGACCAAAAGGGAGCAAGTAAGAGAAATCCATTGTTGGTGGTATAGGTTGACCTTTGTTTTTACAATAGAATAGCATATGGTTTATGGTTTTTTAAAGGGTCCTACCTTGTATGTTCCCCGATCCCGCTTTAAATATAGAGCCTGTAGAATTGCCTACAGACATTCAGTGACGACTACATATACATGCAAAGTCCAGCCGCCAAAAGCTCTTTTAAATGAGATCATTCTACAACAGGGGTGGACAGGCCCTCTAGCTGTGGTGCAACTACAAATCTCATTAGGCATTGCAAGACTCTGTAAGCCACAGGCATGACTCCCAAAGGCTGATGCATGATGGGAATTTGCTGTTTCACCACAGCTAGAGGGCTGGAGTTTGCCTGCCTCTTTTCTACAAGAATCGGGTAACCGTGCATGCTGTGTATTCCTTTTAGACATGGTGAGGTCACTCCAGAGATATCCCTGCTGTCCCGGTGCTGCTGGCTTTTCCCAAAGGAGGACAATAGCGGTTGTGTGAAAATATTACTTCTCTGTTGGTTGACTCAGTTTCCTCCTGAGAAGACCAGTACAGGGAAAGGCTTCATATGAACAGTTTAAAGAACTAAATTGGATGAATATTTGACAATTTTCTGCTTTTCACCATGCAGGGCAAATCGGCGGTCACGCCAGTGCTGGCCCCAGCAGTTATATACTGTATACTGCCCTTCCCTTTGCTCAGTGTCTGCTCATTTTGCTGGTAGGCCCTGAGTGTCCGGTGTAAGCGCTAGGTTGATCCTTGTCAGAGCTTACACAGGACTGAGTACGCCCTCCCCGTCCCCATTTGCCAGTACTTGAGCAGCCAATAAACAAGCATCATTGTGGTCATGTGTGAGGAAGAAAGGAGTGAGTTGCATGATCCCTGTACCTGGAAGTAACAGATATGTCACTTTGGATAGGGAAATGAAGGGAAGTAAAAACAGCATTAGGAAAGCAAATTTCCAGGTTTTTTAAAAAAAGTTAACATTTGCAGTAGGGCTACCCCCAACCTACAAGGGTTAGGCACTCGGTTTGTCTAGGAGGTGATAATAAATAAGAAATTCCCAATCATCTGTCCCACCTGACTGCTAGACCGGTCCCCGCAGCCTCTTCTCACCCAGTCTCTGGCGGACTATGGACATCATTACGTCTAATACAGGCCTATTAGGCTTGAAGACACCAAGGGACATATCACAGCCGGAGTGGAGTGAGGGGGAGAGAGAGGTGAACACTTACTGCCGCATGACCGAGGATCAGGTGAGGAACGAGGAGTTAACCTGTGCAGAGCCGGGGTAGCGCCACTGCAAGGGTTAATTTCTAAAAATTCTTTAAAATGATCCTGCTGCTTTGAATGTGCATACCATGCAGAAGACCTTCAATGAGGAAGTGCTTGCTATGCTGCATTGGTTGTTCTCTGGCTTGGAACACAGATCAGTAGCTCTACTGTTCCAGATTAGTATTTTTGTTCGAGGTCAGTGACTTGGGAGACATTGAAGTTGAGATCGGCCAGGCAACTAGCATTTACATGAGGACATCAGCAATGGAAGCAATAGAGGTTTCCCCTAATAACTGAATGAAGAACTAGCACAAGATCCCGTGTTCTGATGTGAGTTGAGATGGTAACCTCTTTCTGGCAATAGTTCCAGATTCTTTCATCTCCGAGTGATCAAAGGCTTCTACCAATTGATCTTTGTTGCAGAGAGACCTTTGATTGCTTCCTGACCTAATCAGTTGCGAACATCTGAAAAGGGAAGCTGGAGAACTGTTGGCGCATTACTTTTATCTAAGGGGGAAGGCCGGAGGCTCGGTGAGGGATGCCTGTGGATAGCACAGGGGAATGATGCTCTGAGGGATCCTATATGGAACCCAGGACTGCAGGAAGCAGTATAGAGGGTACTAAATCAATGACATAAGCAGCGCTATCCAAATGTCTTAGTGGCTTTTTGACTGGACTCACTGGCTACTGCTGTCCACAAGTTGAGCTTTGGATTGGATAATGCTGGATAGGCTCTCGGCCTAGAGATAGGAATACTGTAACAAAATGTGGCAGTTCCACTAATCTGGGATCCACAGAAAGGTAGGTTGAGGGGCTTTTCTCTTTCATTGGACTTAAAGTGACATTAAACTCTCAGATTTTTTAACATAAACAATACTGTAATGTGTGCCTTACTGTAGTTCATGGTTGTTTCCCTTCTCTTTGCTGCTCTTCCTTTTAAATCCTCATGTCTTCTCATGCTTGGGGAGAACTTCCCTTTTCAGCTCAGGGCCTCTTCCTGTAGTGCTGGCTCAGGTTACAAGCCTACACACAGACACCGTGTATCCATTCCTGAGACAAGGCAGTCTGCTGCAAAACAGAAGTTCTGCCCAGCATGAGAAGAGATACAGATTTAAAAGGAAGAGCAGCAAAGAGAAGGGAAACAACCATGGATTACAGTAAGGCACACATTACAGTATTGTTTTATGTTAAAATATCTAAGGGTTTATTGTCACTTTAAGCCGGCCATACACTGGTAGAGTTTCGCGTTCATACACAATCATCAGAATTCCGTTTTGGTTTTAAAGGAGAACTATGGGGTTAGTGTTTTTCCCCATAGTTCTCCTTGGGGTAACGGGAGGACACAAACTAGCATCCTCCCGTTACCCTAAGCTCAGTATACCGCGAACTACAGCTTGCGGTATACTGAGACGCCGCACCTGGAGCGGATAGCTTAGAACTATGAGGTGAGTGGAAATCACTCATCTCATAGTTCTCCTTTAACTTTGGATCTTGGAATGAATTGAGTTTCCTGAATGAAAACCACATTCACTGTTAGAATTTCTTTTTGTTTTAATTTTTTTCCATCCTGCTCCTTTAATTTCTTTCATCACTGCCGTTGAAAACAATTGTCAATTTGACTGCATTATGTATTATAAAATCGAACAAATGTTCTGAAAATGTATTTTTTCAAACCAAATCAACCTTCAGTTGAGGGGCTTTTATTCTTCGATTTGACTTGATTGCGGGGCTTTTTTCTTTGACTTAGTTGAGGGTCCTTTCGATTTGACTTGCTTGAGGGTATTGTCTCTTCACTTTGACTTGATTGCGGGGCTTTTTGCTTTGACTTAGTTGAGGGTCTTTTTGATTTGATTTGAGGGGCATTTCTGTTTTGATTTGACTTGCTTGAGGGACTTTTTGCTTCGATTTGACTAGAAAAGATTTTCTCTGCGCTCAAACTTGGTTGAGAGGCTTCGATGTGACTTGGTCGAGGGGCTTTTCTTTTTAATTTGACTTGGTAGACAAGCTTTTCTCTTCAATTAAACTTGGTTGAGGTGCTTTTCTTTTTGATTTGACTCAGGAAGGTGTAGAAATGATAAATACACATGAAGTCTGGACCTTTTTTTTGTTTTTTAAACCGCTTGACCACTAATAAGGGATTTAAAAGTGGACCTGTAGTCTCCCCAAAATTAGCACAATACATTGACAGACCTTCACTTTGTCAGGTCCCTGTCACTTCTTAATGTGCCCTCCTTGATGGTTCCCATGAGTTGGTCTGGAGAAAGGACCTTTCTGCAGGTCGGTGACGTGTCGTAGTAGCAGGGGAGTGGTGTTGACATAGTAGAGAGTTCTTGCAGAGGGAGCTGTCAGGGACCTTACCCAGTGCTGGCAGATAGCCATGCACAGTGGCATGTAACTGCTGTGTAAATAAACAATATGAGGAGTAGGATTGATAAAACATTCTTTCACATATGTACTTCTTTCTTAAGTCATGATTGTTGACGTGTATAGTTACTTTATTTTTTTTGCTGTTGAAAGTTTAAAAACTCCTCTGGGAACACTTCAACTTTGGAAAATATACTTCATTTTTATTCAGTGTGTTGCATGTACTCAATTTTTTCATATGACTTCCTGTTTCTCTTTACCCTTTAAAATAAAAATCTTCATTCCCATGATGCATGATGAGTTTTAATGCAGTTAGCTAGGGGTTGTTTACTTCTGCCATTGACAAGAGATTTTCATTCATTGTGGGACTTCCCAGTCATTCAGAGTGGGAATTTATCACCTCAACTGTACATGGGGGTTCTTCTGTGGGGTGAGCAGAGCTGAAGAGAAGGTAAGTATGTGCAGTGGTAAGGGCCGGCATCAAAGTGAACCTATTGCTTTGACCTACATGAGCCCACGGGTTCACTGTAAGGTTATACAGTACAAAAATAATCCTCGAGGCGGGAATTAAACATTAAAGAGGAAGTATAGCCGTCTTAATTTTTTTAGGATGTACATGTAAAAGAAAAAAGTGCAAGCGCATTTTCTTGGTTGATTCTGGCTTTGTCTTCTGGTGTAGTGAGAGTTAATGTGGTTCCTGTGAGCTAATGCTCTGTGTGGAAAAACACTTGCTTCCCCGGGGATTCGGTATTGCATTTTTCCTGCTGGATCCCTTCCAGTTAAAGCCGTGCTAACAGCGCTGTGCTGGGATTGTGCTGAAAGATCTCAGCCGTGTCCACTCACTGTTCATGGCTTATCGCATCTGGAGCTGATAAGTAGATTTCAGCAAATACTAAGCTTTCTACAGATATTTTAGATGATGGTTGGATGTGCCGGCCGTCAGATCTTTTCGCCTACTTGCATATTTAGATTGGCCAAACATACATTGGTAAAGTGCATTTCTGGGCAATAAAATATTTACAAGACACAGTCAAGGAGCGTTAAATCAAGCCCTCACTGACCTCTCTAGCTGGCATTGTGGAGTAATGCATCCTCAAAGTTCACAGCAGCTCAGCTCCACTTGCTTTCTGGCCCAGCAGTGGTTAGCAGCTCGGCTCACCCTTCTCTCATCGCAGCATTGACTCCACAACTCAGCTGCCCTTCCCATCAGTAGCCTAGCAGCTCAGCTCCGTCTCCCATTAGTGACTCAGCAGCTCGGCTCCGTCTCCCATTAGTGACTCAGCAGCTCAGCTCCCCCTCCCATTAGTGACCCAGCAGCTCCGCTGTCCCCAGCAGTGACCGAGTAGTCTTTAGCCTTCTTATGTAAACAGGGAGCAGAAGCTGAGCTGGTGAGACAGCAGACTTTTAATGGCCTAAGTACGTTTGCTGTGAAATTCAGGATTTATTGGTCCACATGGCCTGCAGCTACAGAGAGCAATAACGACTTGTTTTAAAGTCCATTTGCTGCTCCTTAAGAATATCAAAATAGTTGAATGTCCTCAGCCTATTGGTCCATTTTAAACTTATGAATCCTGGAGGGGTAGCAGCATATGACCCCTGGCATGGAGCCCATGCCAGGGCTTGGATAGTAGCAATCTGGTGGGAAAATACTTCCAAGGGAGCTAGGCTCAAGGATTGCCTAAGCTGATTGTAACCGGCTAGATTGGGCGAAGTTGATCCAGTGGCTGTAGGCACTTAAAGGCTATTCCATGACATGAGAACATCCATCCTTGGCACAGTAGGTCCTGTAGATTGACTGTGACATAAATGTGCAGAACATTCATGTCCACCCACTGAAGACACCCCCAGCACTGGTCTTATCTCAAGGGAACAATAACTAATGTCCAGATAAAGTAATTTTAAGTCTATTGGTTAGAATAGGATGTGTCTGCAGAGGTCCCACATTGCCCACAGACCTATGATAATGTCACATACCGATTGTTATTGTGGAGTCTGGGTGATGGTCACCTGATGTCATATAAGTGATTGGAGTGCTGGATAGTGTTATAGCTAAAGAAGAACTCTGCACTTATCAAAACTGGAGGAGATACTTAATTCAAACTCTTCTTAGGCTCCATTCACACATAGCGTTTGCGGTTCCCGCATGGTTTTCCGTGCAGGACGAAAATGCTAATATTTTTAAATCCGCACGGATGCCGCTAGTTTGCGGCTATTAAATAGCCAAAAACGCGCTGAATCTGCCGGATCATCGCGCTTGGCCTTTTTTGGGGGCTGCACAGTTTTGTACCATGCAGCCCCTGCAATGTTCTGAACGATGCACCTTGAAGTGCATTGGATTTCTTGTGTAGATCGGCTCCGCGCGTATTTAGACAGCCGCTCAGGTGTGAATGGAGCCTAAGAAATAAGGAAGCAACCTGTACGCATTTTAAGGATACAACATACTCCGTCGCTACCCTTAATGGGCAAAGGGCAGGTTTATTTTACATTGGTCTTGCACTCAAAAGGAGAATTTCCTATATTAAGGGCATATATAGCAAGGTTAATTTTTAGCTAAGCAGTGCTAAAAAAAGATCTACCTTTTTTGCTTTGAATTTCTCCTGACTTGTGTCTGCGCCTAGGCACTCCGGTTCTGTTGCCGAATAGCTGCGGATCTGAATTGAGATCATCTAAGACTCTGCTTCTTCTGGCTGCTAATCTCGAGATTTGGTGGGGATGTTCCCGGTGGTGTTCACTGTTCTCCTTGCTGGATGAGAAGCTGTATCCGAGGACCTGTGGTGCAAGGATCTCCCTGCTTCATTCATTCTGTGGATCTGTGCTTCCTGCAGTTCTCCTGCTGCTTCTTGGATATTACCATAACGCTCATTGGACTACCCATCAACCCACCTGTATGCCAAGGGAAACACATTATAGCATCAAAATCATATAATGCATTCATATTATAAGGATCATTTTAAATGAAATGTACTTTGGGGAACATATCTGACATTTATTTTTTTGCGCAGGGGCACGGTTTAAAGGTGGAGATCCTTTTCAATAACGCATTGGCCTTAGAAAATCATCTTTAAAGTACGATAAGCCAGAGAGAAGATGTGTGTGTCTTGCATATAAATGTTTTCCCCGTTGGACGAGCTCTACAAATTGTATTCTTTGTAAGTCCCAGCCCTGCCCGAGCGTTTTAAAAATAAGCCTGTGTATTTTACGACTCTGCCGAGGACGGCCCGAAATGTGGATACAGTTTAAAGTTTTTGTAGATGGTTTTGTTTTAAAGAACATCTAGCACATATTTGACATAGTTTACTAGCTATCTAAGTATAGAGGAAATGTGGATCTCATTAAACGAGACTTTCCCATAGAGCACACTCGTCTTGTGTTTCAAAAAAAATAGGAACTCCGCTTGGCACTAATTATAACCTTTGTGTCCAAAATCCATTAATTATTGATTCAATAGTTCATAGTTGTTGAGAGGCAATCAAAGGGGAAGGCAGTTTATAGATATTGAGAAGCAATGGAAGATAAGGAATTTTGGATTTTTGGCCAACGCTGATGGCTTCTCCTCCAAGAACATCATCGTTATTGACTCAACTAGCCATTTACTGCTGTTGAGTTCTGGAAGATTTAAGTCTTTGTTGAAGTGGTTACTGTATCAGCTGTAGCGTTGTGTGTCAATCTAAGAAGTACATTGTTTAACTGGTCCGCATTCTTTTATTCATATGCGGAATTGGAGGAACTAAAATAAACAGCAAGCTAATGGTTTCTACAGAGCTTACCCCCCTACCTCCGAACCCCACATCTCTTTCCCCCCCTTCCAGAACTCAAACAGTGATTTGCTGTGTTATAGGAAACATTCAGAAATGTTTATTCTGCCTAAGCAGTGCCCTAGAATACACTATATTGCCAAAAGTATTGGGACACCCCTCCAAATCATTGGATTCAAGTGTTCCAATCACCTCCATGGCCACAGGTGTATGAAATCAAACACCTCGGCATGCAGACGCTTTTACAAACATCTTTGAAAGAATGGGTCGCTCTCAGCAGCTCAGTGAATTCAAGCGTGGTACCGTGATAGGTTGTCACCTGCGCAATAAGTCCATCCGTAACATTTCCTGGCTACTAAATATTCCGCCGTCACCTGTTACTGGTATTAGACAAAGTGGAAGCAACTGGGAACAGCAGCAAACCAAAGTGGTAGGCCACGTAAAATGACAGAGCGGGGTCAGCGCATGCTGAAGTGCACAGTCCGCAAAAGTCGCCAACTGTCTGCAGAGTCAATAGCTACAGACCTCCAAACTTGGTGTGGCCTTCACATTGGCACAACAACAGTGCGTAGAGAGCTTCATGGAATGGGTTTCCATGGCCGAGCAGCTGCATCCAAGCCTTGGAAATCACCAAGTGCAATGGAAAGCGTTGGATACAGTGGTGTAAAGCACGCCGCCACTGGACTCTAGACAAGTGGAGACGTGTTCTCTGGAGTGACCAATCACGCTTCTCTGTCTGGCAATCCGATGGACTTGTCTGGGTTTGGCAGTTGCCAGGAGAACGGTACTTGCCTGACTGCCTTGTGCCAAGTGTAAAGTTTGGTGGAGGGGGGATTATGGTGTGGGGTTGTTTTTCAGGGGTTGGGCTTGGCCCTTAGTTCCAGTGAAGGGAACTCTTAAGGCATCAGCATACCAAGATATTTTGGACAATTTCATGCTCCCAACTTTGTGGGAACAGTTTGGGGACGGCCCCTTCCTGTTCAAACATGACCGCGCACCAGTGCACAAAGCAAGGTCCATAAAGACATGGATGGGTGAGTTTGTGGTGGAGGAACTTGACTGGCCTGCAGAGAGTCCTGACTTCAACCCGATAGAACAGCTTTGGGATGAATTAGAGCGGAGACTGCGAGCCAGGCCTTCTCATCCTACATCAGTACCTGACCTCACAAATGGTCCAACATTCCCATAGACACACCCCTAAACCTTGTGGACGCCTTCCCAGAAGAGTTGAAGCTGTTATAGCGGCAAAGGGCAGGCCAACTCAATACTGAACCCTACGGACTAATACTGGGATGCCATTAAAGTTCATGTGCGTGTAAAGGCGTCCAAATACTTTTGGCAATATAGTGTGTGTGTGTGTGTGTGTGTGTGTGTGTGTGTGTGTATTTCATAGTCACATATATTTGAGGCAAGCACTGCGCAGTAATAGTTTTTCCGTTAACTATAAAGAAATTCTTGCCGTTTGTACTATTTGCGCAGATCTGGCATTGACGTGCCAGTGACAAAGTTCAGTGCCTATAAAGTATCACAATTTCACTGCGACACCCATGGATGCCGTAGGAGTTCAGAGTATTATTGACCTCTTCAGGTGAAGGACAAGTGTGTTTATTTTCCTAAATACCTGCTGTAAGTGGAGGGATGTGGCGAATCGCATTCCTCATACAAACCTGCAAGCTTACAGGCTACAATTACGGGTGATTTCCTCTAAATGAAAAGTTGCTCTTTTTTTTTTTGCTTAAAGCAAATTATGATTGTTTTAATGTTCTCATTCTATAAATTAGTATAACTGTTACCTAATTAGAGATATTTCATGTACAATAGGGATGAGCTCTGGTTTTGGACTGAACCCAAGTGCATCCAAACCCATAAGGAAGCTGCCAGTGCCAGCCCAATCAACTGCGACAATCCCTACCCCACAGCTCCGGGTAAACAAAGTGGCACGATCCTGGTGAGGTCATTGACCTTATATGGCCATATGAGGTCAATGTAATTGACCACATATGGCCATATAAGGTCATTGGTGTCACCGGCATCCCACCACTTTGTTTACGCTCAGCTACAGGATTGGGAATGCTGGCACTGATCGCTTCCTTTCAGGTTCATGCCAAACCTAAGCTCAGCCGTAATGTTCATAAAGGATAGGAAAGCAAATAATAGAATCTTAACAGCTTGACAGGCAGTTTTAAAGGAAATCTGTACTGAAGGAGCATGTAGGTTGCCGTTCCTGACCTCTTCTAGAAATACTTGTTGCTTGGCTGTCATGCTGATGCAATGGCTTCCACACATGTTGCATTGCTGACACTGGAAAAATATGCACATCACAAGTTTCTACTTGGCTGTGGCTTCACCTGTTGCATGCTTTTCTAGGTCATGGACTCGAGTATTAAAGTCAGAGACAGCCAGTTAATGGGTATTTTAAGCGCACTATGTTATGAGAGCCTACATGTTTCCCCCTATACAGGTTTCCTTTTAATGGATGAATAGGAGCGAGGACAAAGGGGACATTAAGGACCCATCTAGGTGTGCTGTCTGCTCTCCACAATTAGCTCTCTGCAATCACTTGGCATAGAGGGTATGTTGGACTAAATGGATGCAGGGTCTCTCTGCTTCTAGCAGTTGGTGATCTGCCTCTCCAGTGATTACATGAGTGCAGTGCTGCATTGAAATCTGGAGCAGATTTGCACTGCAGCCAGTCAGCATCTCTCTCTCTCTCTCATTCAAATCTCACCTGAGCAAACTGTAGAGAGATGCTGATTGGTTGCCATGGGCAACTACTCCAGATTCCGTTTGCTCCAGTTTTGATAAATTCCCCCCATTTAATCAATCAAGTGTGGTGGAGCTGATGCCATACGTGTGTGTTTTTTTTTTTTTTAGTCCTGTAGACATGTTTTCTCTACAGTGTACTAAGCAGAGCGTCATCAAGCTGAATGTAACAAAGCCGTGTTATACTGGCCTAGAACCGTTTTTGAGGTTCCAACTGCAGGGAATTTTGGTATCCCTGGATTTAATAATGCACATTTATTTCCAAAAGGGAAATCAGTGTATTGTAAACCTACATGTATTTCATATTAGAATAATGTTTACATTATAGATTTCCTGTATCTTTAACATGTCTGCATGCTTGCTGTACCATATTTCCATATTGTTTTAGACCTGTAGTAATCTAGTAGTTGAATTTCAGTTCAGTCGCTTAACCTTGCTGGGGCCAAGCAGGACAAAGACCTGCACCGCATGATGATGCTCATTCACACATAATTAGCTTGTCCCATACACGGGAAGTAACAGTAGTAAATACTGGTGGTGCCCTACTGGCTATGCTGTGTGGTCTGCTTGTATGAATCACAACTCTGGCTAAACAGAATTCCAAATACTTTTGGTAGATAAAACGCCATGAAGGGAATTTATCACGACTGGAGCAAACATAATCTGGAGCAGCTGTGCATGGCAACCAATCAGCCTCTCTCTTTCATTTTCAAATCTTAACTGGACAAACTGAACAGAGAAACTGATTGGTTGCCATGCACAGCTGCTCCAGAGTTTGTCTGCTCCAGTTTTGAAATATTCCCCTATATATACACGGTTCATTAGTTAGGCTGCCAAGGACCATCCACGGTCCTGGGCAGCCTCCCCACTTACTCAAGGCCCTTGCAGCAATGTAGCAGGGTCTCTTGGTATGACGGAGCATGCGATCTTCCTAATTTGACAGTGCTCGGGCTTGAATAGCCAATCACCATGGCCGAACATTTCCAGCGGGAGGCTGCAAGGGAGCAAGGTTGGGTGCATATACCTTGCCTGGGGGTGGTGTGGGCCATCGGGAGACTCCGACTTAAATGGTCAGTGGAAGTAACTTTTTTTTTTAATTATTTTACTTTTGTTTCCTGGTTTAAAGGTCCTGTTATCGCGGCACCATATGCTTATCTTACTGATGGTATCTCTACAGTATGGCGTTTGATTTCCACCTCTTAAAATAGCTCAGAAGTGGGATCGGCCTTTATCACCCTCCGATTCTCCCTCATTTAGCCGTTCATTAGGGCGTTTTGCAGGGCAGATGCCGTGGAGATGTGCGGTTTAAGTGACAAGCTCTGTGTTTTCTGTTGACAAGCGAACACGCTTTCCTCCGGCTAGTTGATCGCACTTTGCTCCGGGAAGAATGTCACACGGATGTAGTTTGGTCTGCGGCGATGTTCTTTGTTCCACTCCTTATCTGCGACTGCGGGACAGGACTAATTAAAAATGTAGGGTCAAGAGCACAGGGCATTGTAACAAGATTCTTGTGCGGCGAGTTGCTAGGCGCAGCATGACAATTACCCTCCTCGCCGCGCTGCCTTTCTGTTCAGATTCAATTGTCTGCATTTGTACTATAAAGCGAAGGCGAGGAGTCTATAGCTCACGGCTGTTCGTGTTGTCGTTGAAGGTGAGGAGCGCCGGTATATGGCGGCCATCTGCGAAGTGCGGCCCTGGATTAAAGGACCCCCAGACGTGAACCTGGTTTAGCTTCCAAAAGGTCTTTGATGCAATCTGTATTTTGTTTTTTCCAAATATGAAAGTGATCAGCTTGACGTCCACAGTCAATACAAAGTGTATGTTTAAAAGGAAGGTGTAGTGCATTTAAAGGATAAGTCCACTTTAAGAGCCCATTCACACCAGGGTGGTTGCGGATCAGCGTGGTTACCTCGCTGATTTCAAAAGGGAGGTTCTGGGACTTTTTAATTGCTGAAACGCAAATAAAAACTCCCAAAAGGCCCCCACTCAGCAAGGAGTACAGCCGTCTTCTTGCTGAGTGGCTGGGAAGCTGGCTTTCCAGCCAATCACAATGGAGCTGGCTTCCCTGCCAATCAGGAAGCTGGGAGTCGGGTCATAAAACTAATGTAGCCACCACATTTATGAGTAGTAAGCCAGGGCTGGACAAATCCCAGGAGCCAGGTAGCCAATGCTCCCGTTTAAGGTTTCCAATAGTTGAAAACAACAATTCTGCTGGCTCCTGGATTGGACAGACCGGCTCCTGAATTCCCTATTAATTTGTCCACCCCTGTTGTAAGCTACAATTAATAAGAAGACAGTCTTCATTTCTATTGCAGGGCCTTTTGCACATACAGATTTTTGGAGTTGGCTGCCAACTTAGTCCCCCCCAAGATGTAGAATTTACCTGGTCCATGTGGGATCAGTATTGAGGAACAAGATGTGGACTTTACCTGGTTCTTGCAGGGATCAGTATTGAGGAACCGGTACTCCTCCACCTGAGATGAAGAATAATTTGATGACGGGGTTGAGTGGAAGTCTTTTTTAAAGTGCACTAACCCATGGAATGGCGGCCTTGACTTCACTTAGATGGTGGGCACTCTTTAACATGGGAATAGAGGAAGGAAATATCGGAGTCTGTTGGCTCCTTTCTCTTGGCTCTCGTAGTGATACATATGTTCTCTCTTAGGAGAGTTTAAAGTACATGTGGAGATTATTTGAGCCCATTCTTTGCTGTCCTTAAATCTCCTGAAACCCGAGGCTGATGAATTAATTAAATATCCCCTTGGGATAATGACTCGGCTTTTGAACTCGGCAGATTAAAGGTACTTCTATTTTTTTCCTTTCCCTAACCATTCCAAACCCGTCTTTCCCATAAATTAAATCAGCCAATTCCTTCAAATATAGCTTGTAAAATGACCGGCCGTTTCCCTCTTCATCTTGGCCGTGTTTCCTCTTTTTTTAATTTGTGGTTTTTCTTACTGATTCCGGTTTCCAGCTTTCCGATTTTCAGCGGGGCTGCATGTGTGTTTTTAGGCATGTTAAAAAAAAAATGGATCGAACCCCGCTGTGTTGCGTTGAAGTTGTAGTCCTCTGGTATCGGTTTTGTATCCTCATTATCGGCTATCTAGGAGCGATTGTGAGCGTACAAGAAAGACCTCTTGTAGAGTGGGATTTGTAATTCTCCTATGAAGTGATGTAAAATGTGACTTTAGGCGTAATGTAAAGAGAGCTTGTCCTATGCTAATAAACATGCTGTAAAGGTGTTAGGAAGGGGAGATCGTCACAGTGCTTGTTTCTTCCAGTGATGAACTGAATTGAATGTATTTCAGTGATGCCGTGTTTAAAGATTAGTTGTATTTTCAGTGGAAATCTTGCTGCTGTTGACTGTGCAGGTCGAACAAAAATCTTTAGAGGGATACTGTACCTAGTTTAAAGAGATTGGCATATTTCCCTAATGATAGTCAACAGCCTACTGACTTCAGTTTACATACTGCTCAACATGCCTCTTCCAGCTGCCACTAATGGTGGACATGGGATAAGGGCTGCAGATTTAGGCCCAATTCAGGTCTCCCAAGAGCTTCCTCTATAGGCTTCACATTGACCCCAGTTACTTTCACCGAAGAGCTTCCTCTACAGGCATCACATTGAGCCCCAATGCCTTTCACCCAAAAGCTCCCTCTGCAGGGTTCACATTGAGCCCAATGCCCATCTCCCAAGAGCTTCCTCTACAGGCTTCACATTGAGCCCAATGCCCATCTCCCAAGAGCTTCCTCTACAGGCTTCACATTGAGCCCAATGCCCATCTCCCAAGAGCTTCCTCTACAGGCTTCACATTGAACCCAATGCCCATCTCCCAGGAGCTTGCTCTAGAGGCGTCACATTGAACCCAATGCCCATCTCCCAAGAGCTTCCTCTACAGGTTTCACACTGAACCCAATGCCCATCTCCCAGGAGCTTCCTCTAGAGGCTTCACATTGAACCTAATGCCCATCTCCCAAGAGCTTCCTCTACAGGCTTCACATTGAGCCCAATGCCCATCTCCCAAGAGCTTCCTCTACAGGCTTCACATTGAACCCAATGCCCATCTCCCAAGAGCTTCATCTACAGGCTTAATATTGAACCCAATGCCCATCTCCCAAGAGCTTTCTCTACAAGCTGAACATTGAGCCCAATGCCTATCATCCAAGAACCCCCTCTGCAGGCTGCACATTGAGCCCAATACCTATCACCCAAGAGCTCCCTTACCATGCTGCACATGGAACTCCGTTCCCACATTTAACCTCTCCTTCCTCATCCGAAATGGTCAAAGTTTTGTACCCAGATTGGTTGGTTTCCTCAAAAATTGAATGTGTTCCAATAGAACATTGATTGTACTGTACAATCAAATTGTAATGTGCGTTGACTTTTTACGTAACACCAAACTTCCATAACCTAATTTCACACCCACTTGAGCTGCATTGACAGCTGCGAGCTCTATCGTGTATTGCGGCACCCTGCACCATCACAGTCCATTCATTTTTGAATAGCTCACCAACATAGAAAAGCTTCTACTCCGGTTATTTGTACCACAGCATAGATTGTGTGTTATGGTGCACTGTAACAAAGCTGCAGATGTGTAGGGGTGCCATTTAAAATGAATGGCACCGTCGCACATTGCACCAGGTTCGGTGCTCTACCAGGTCGTTGCGTCAAGTTGACGCCGTCAACACAGTTGTGTGAACGAGCCGTTAACGTAAACCCATGGCCAAGGGTTCTCTTCTGCAAACAGCAACCAGCTTCTGGATATCTAGTCGTAATACATTGGCATGCAGCAAAATGGCATGTGCTCTGCAAACAAACAAGTGTGCATAGTCCCTGAGAATGCAGTGATTTCCCCTGCTGCTGCAGCAGGCATAGATGTGCAGAGCTAGCAGTGTCAGTGGGGAGATGCAAGAATATGGGCGATTCAACTGGTCATCCCACCAAAAACTAAAGCAAAAATGTTTCTTGGTGTAATAAATATACTACTCCCCCCATTTCTACAGCTGCTGTTTTGCCAGAGCCCTACAATAACAGATTGTAGACGCAGAGCCACCTGCTGGTGAAATCTGGTATTTTAAAATAACGCATTGATTCACGAGTGCCTAATGATTCATTTTCTTCATTTATAGATCTCTGTTTATTTTCCACTGAGCTCTGCAGAGAGCATTGAACCATTCACATTGGTCCCAAAGGAACTTGCAGTCTTTACACACATGCACATCTGCACACACAGTAGGGCTAATTTTGGGAAGACGCCAATTATCCAACCCACATGTCTTTTGGATCATTAGAGGATCATGGGAGGAAAAGGGAGTACCCAGAGGAAACCCACGCAATTATATGCAGAACATACAAACTCTATGCAGATAATGTCCCTGAGATTCGAAGCCAGAGCCCAGGGGCTGTATAATGGGAGTGTCATCCACTGAGCAGCCACTACAGTTAAATGGCCAGCATGCTGCTTGCCAACATGAGCAACAGAACAATGAGTTGGGATGACCAGCACTGATGATGTTGCACTCCAATACGCTATAAAGCGGACCTTGACCCGTAACTTTAAAATAACAACAAACACACCTTTTAGAAATGTTCAGTAATGACAATCTACAAACACATACTTCTAGATAATTGCAGGCTTTGTATTCTTTGCATACCTTCTCTTTTCTTCCCCAGTTTTCTGGCAGTGGCCATGTTTACTAAAGGCAGATTACTAGCTGTCCTATTACTTCCTGGAACTCTGGCACATGTGACTAGGACATGTAACCATGCACATCATCTCTTTGGAGGATAATGCCTTTCCGTGAGATCTCGTGAGATTACAGATGAGATTTCCCAGCAATGCTCTGCTGATGACAAGGCAATCCCAGTTTGCATCGCTTTGGCAAACCTGAAGTCATTTGCACTTTCAGAGCAGGAAGTGAATGCTCTGCAAGTGTAAATATTTCATAATCGCAACATTTTACACCGGACATGTCTATGTTATTATGCATCATGGAGGGATGCATTGGTAGAATTTGATTTTTGAGTGTAAAGGTCTGCTTTAAGAAGACGGCACAGCAGATCAGCTTGCTTTGCTGCTCGCTTTATCTGATTGAAACATCCAACTGAGCCATGTGACTCAACAGAGTTCTGTACACCAGCTTTCTTACAGCATAGCTAACTGATGATTCCAAATTAGGTGATGAGGTGAAAAGGAGGCTTACGTCTACGTTGTATGGCAAGGCGCTCTCTTGGGATCCTCGCACCTATGCGTCAAGGCCTGTATTGGACTATTGACCCGACTGGCTCAATACTCATTAGATCTTTTTATTCACTTCAAACTGTGAAAGATGACGGCAGTGTCTAGACGACTCCTGATGTTGGGGGGCCTAATTTTTGTCATTGGTCTCCCCTGCCAGTTAGTCGAGAGTCGAGCAGAAGGTGTCCGTTTTGCCTCCTTGTGTACAGGGCGTCATGGAGCCAGTCCAAGAACTTAAAATGTTCCCAGTTCAGTGCAAAGTGGAACTTGATAGTCTTGAGTGATCCAAAAGCAAAGATCCAAAGTTGTTTATCCGTTTGGTTTCCCTGCACTGTATAATCTAAATCTTTAGCCCTTTCTGCCAGTCCTTCCTCTCCCCTCTTTAAGTCGATAAGTGTGAAGCTGTCATTCGGCAGACAAAGTAATCATCGTGATTCCTCAGAGGGACACAGACGCTATTGTTGTATAGAACAAGGCTGTCCTGCCATGACGCCGCCGCACGAAACCGACGTGCTCTGAATCGGAGATTAGCCGCGCTGCCTTAATCGCCTCGCTGCCTGAAGGATCGCGTTTCCATTGTTCCACTGCTGTAAAGTGGCACGGCGCATCAGACGCCATGTAGAGTCTGTCCATGATTGTGTTAAAGCAGACCTGTCGCCTCTATTGTGGCTGCTACGGTGTGCCTGAGTCACGTCGTGCGTTCTTACTAGCGGTTTGTGGAGGACGGTCAACCTTTGGAAATGATTTATATAGTGTATAACACCCACAATTGTGGAGTGCATTGATCATTTTTATTGGCTCCTGCACTGGACGTAACCGATTTTTGTCAGTGACTAAGCCCGTGGTGGACCAAAATTGGTGGACCAAAATTCTCCAAATACCTTAAGAGAAAACTAGGGATGCACCGATGCCGGTTTTTCAGTATAGACTACGAGTACCGATACTGTGCTTTCCGTACTTGTTGATACCGAGTACTGATACCGGTGCTTCCGCTGCCATGGAGCAGGCTTCCTGGGCAATCTGATTATTTGCCAGGTGGCGAGTAATGACTCACCCCCCAGTTTCCCGATTGGTCGTGAAGCCAGCTCGATGCTGATTGGCTGGGAAGCCTGTTTCCCAGCAAAGCACAATCGGAAGCTGACCAGACAACATCGAGCCAGCTTCTCCCGGCCAATCAGGGAGGCGGGTCATTACTCACCGCCCAGCTTCCTGATCGCTCGGGAAGCTGGCTCCATCTTCTGCCGGTCAGAGGAAATCTTCCTCTGACCCGAAGTTCTGCTATCGGGGAAGGTATCTGAGCATTTGAGTGAGTAAGAGTGCTCTCCCAAATACTCGGTTTCGGCACCGTTGGTAGTATCGGTGCATCCCTAGATAAAACCATACATCTAATAATCGTTTCATGGTTTCTGCATGGATGTAAGCACATTGGGGGGAATTTATTGAAAACTGGAGCAGACGAAATCTGGAGCAGTTGCCCAGAGCAACCAATCGGCTTCTCTGTCTCCTTTTCAAAACTTACCTGAGCAAACTGAAGAGAGATGCTTATTGGTTGCCATGTACATCTGCTCCAGTTTTGATAAATTCCCCTTATTGTGTTTACGTTAACACAGCGTTATTAGATTTTCTACATGTGTTGAGCTCCTTGGAAAACATATCTAATTGTATCGTGTTTTAATAATAATATATGTGCATAGGAACAGATATGTTGGCTTAGTACTGATGCATACTGTGCTCCCTGTTTAGTAACAGCATGATAATTGGGCATTATTGCTTTTCTCATAGTATATGCCTGTGGGCCAGATCAGAAGCAAAAAATAAAGCAGAAAAGATACACTGACACTTGGATAACATTGTTTCCCTTTGAAGGAAATCTACTGATAAAGAGGCTGCCATTGCTCATAAAAATGCTAGTTGCTTGGGTGTGTTGCTGTCCTTGTCCCCGACGCTGAACTGAAACGTGTAATGTTGATGAAAAGCTCTGGCTTCTCTTGATGCATACTCTTTTTCTGCATGAGGGTCAGGCAGCTAGCATTTTGTGAATGAGGGCAGCAATGGCAGGCCATGTATTTCTGTCATGACTGGTTTCTACTAATGCAGCTGGTCCACCAAAAATGCCACGGATAGCAATGAGGGGAGTGGGTTGGCTTTAGGTGGATGCAAAGCCACCAGTTGGGTCCACTACTCTACAAGATATTCACCTTTCCTTTTCAATTTCATATTTTGCAGGAAACCCAGAATAAACTCGCAGCTGGTGGCGCAGCAAGTCGCCCAGCAGTATGCCACCCCGCCACCTCCCAAGAAAGAGAAGAAAGAAAAAATGGAGAAACCCGAAAAGGAGAGAAGCGAGCGAGACAAGCTGGACAAGGAGAAACCAGAGAAGGAGAAGCTGGACCGGGAGAAACTGGACCGGGACAAGCTAGACCGGGACAAGCTAGACCGGGAAAAGATGGACCGGGAGCGGCTCGACCGCGAGAAGCTTGATCGTGAAAAGCTAGATCGGGACAAGATGGACAGAGAGAAACTTGACCGTGAAAGGCTGGACCGTGAAAGGCTGGACCGGGAGAGGGTAGACCGGGAGAGGGTAGACCGGGAGAGGCTAGATCGAGAGAAAATGGACAAAGAAAAGATGGACAGGGAGAAAACAGAGAAAGATAAAATTGATAAAGAAAAACCAGAAAAGGAACAGAAAGTAGACAGGGACAGACATGACAAGGAGAAAATCGAACGAGACATTAACTCAAGTGTTGTCAAGAAGACCACTAATAAAAAGACAAGGTAGGTTGACACGTGAAAGGACTACCGAGTGCACCACCTTGGTGCTGTGCATGACAAGTGATCTGGTGTTAGCGAATTGTTGCCAGTACCAGGATTGCCAGTTACCTCTTTCTTTGGGTGCGCTCCCTTCCTAGCAGGGCCAGCCAGATGTTGCTCTTTGTTTCTCCCTAGTGAAATTCTGCAGTGTTCCGGGCCAGCAGGGGAGCAGTTTGTTTAGGGAAATGGATTTCCATGCCTGGGGGGGGGATTCTGCTGCTGGCGACACAATTGATCATCTGATGTGACCTTTAAACCTCCTAACATAGCCATGGAGTGTAGGAGGAAAATGGCGCACCTGGGGGAAATCCACACAATCGCAAGGAGAACATAGAAACTCCATCCTGATCACGTAGTTCTTCTAGCAGCTGAAAGCTTAGGTATTGAGTTTATATAGTTCATATTCTATGTATTGGAATTTTCTATATTCATATTGATAAAGTCTAGGTCTGTTCTATTAACGAAGATGTAATTGGTGATCGCTTAAACCTGACACTCAAAATAATTTGTCTTCCCTCATTTAAACAGTAATAGAAGTCGCCAGCACTCGATCATATGTGCAAGAACTTTAAGAACTTTCACTGAACTGTCACAAGCGTCATTAAGCCAACGTTTCGGGACCATGCACGGGAACCTCTGCAGGGCAATATAGTGACGTCACTATGTCGTCCCTGAAGAAGGGACCCTGCGTGTCCTCCTAAACGATGGCTTAATGACGCTTGTGACAGTTCAATAAAAGTGCTTATACTTCTTGCACATATGATCGAGTGCTGGCGACTTCTATTACTGACTGAATCTTACACGGCGCCATCCGTGTTGTCACTTCATGCACCAAACTTGGGTATTTGGAGATCTATATTCTGTATGGAGTGCAGGTGATTCTTTCATATTCGTTCCCTCATTAAAAGAAACACTCACTTTGCCCATTTTGGTCAGTGACAATGTTTCCTAATAAATCAGACTCTGGCCAATTGACCACTCAGGTCCAAGCATTATCCCATTGGGAAGCTTACATGCTCTCCCATACCTGAATGCTCCAACATTCAGCAGGGAGGTAACAAAGGCACACGGATTGGCAAGTGAGCTATAAACACACTGTCATGTAGCCCTAAAGGAGCTTGCCACTAAGCCCCACCTGCACATATTCCTATTGGCCTATTACTATAGTGCAGATGTACAGGCCAATATGGATGTGCATGGGGCAGGATGTGGTGGGCAATCTTCAGCAGAAAGTTCTGCAGCTTAGCCAGACATTTGGCCTTAATGGGAGGGATTTGGGCTGCTTCAGTATTGGGATACCTCTTGGTTGCAGTACTTCAACTGCAGCAAATTTGGGGCTTTTTTTTGACACTTTCCCTTTAAGAAAATCTTAAGTGGGAGCCATGCTGTGTTTGAAACTGATATTGATTAATGCATGCACGACTTTTTTTTTAGATTCGTGGAAGTCTGGCTCCTCTCTAGTTTTTAATTTTTCTTTATGTGTAACCTGTTAGACACGGGGACACCACTTTGTTTCCCAGAAAGCATTGTTTTATGAAATTTATTTTAGGGTTTCGTTTTATCTTCCCTGTAGATGTCAACGGTTCAACAGAATCCTCCTTCAAAGCGGAATTTCAGGGATGATTTCTTTTTTGCAATTTTGCATTGGTCCAGCATGGCACAATGTAAGTATCTGGAAGGCTGCTGGGGATGCTGGAAATCACTGTAGGGGTCCATGCTACATACAGTGATGGCTGCAATCTTCCTGGTGCGGTTCAAGTAGCTTCCCCTCTGTCCACAGGGAGTTGCTCACTTGGCACCGCCGCCATTCGGAGAATGCCTGGAATACAAGCCGTTCTCTCTTTGGACAAGGTGAAGATCGTGACATCGTCAATTTACATCCAATCAGATAATGCTTTGTATTCAGTGAAGACATACAAGGCCTTCTCTGAATAGCGGCAGTACTGGGCAACTCCCTGTACTCTGTTTGCTGAGGGCAACCTGCTGGAACCACAGCAGGAAGATCACAGCTATCGCTGTAAGCAGCATGGGCTGCTAGAGTAATTTGCAGCATCCCCAGCATCCTTCTAGATATGGATACTTGCATTGAGCTAAGCTTGAACCAGTAAGTTTGCAGAGGGCAAGCTGCTGGAACCGCAGGGGAAAGATCACGGCTGTCACTGTATGTAGCATGGACTACAGCAATTTGCAGCATCCCCAGCACCCTTCTAGATATGGAATATGGATACTTAAATTGAGCCAAGCTGTATCATTGTAAGCTTGCAAAAAAAAAAAGGTGATCATTTCTGGGGCTCCCATTTAAAGTTTACACTATGATGAAAGGCAAAGGAAAATGTTAAAGGCTCTTATAGGACCGCAGATGAGCAAGAAACTCCGAAACTGACAGCCAACTATCCGTTTTCTGTAAGTGTAAATTGCATCATTGTAAACATCGGTGGCTCAGCAGATGCGTGAATTAAGAAGGGGAGTGAAAAGGCTCATTGTTTGCGAATAAAGACGCCGCATTGTTTGCCTCCTCGTGTGAGAAGCGATCTCAATTCGTGGCTGAAGAGCCCGTAATTACTTGATATTGGGAGGTTGTGTATTTGTTGCTACGGTTTCAATAGCTCATTTACATTCCGAGACGGGAGAGGGACCAGCGCATTGCCGGGATATATTCTCCAACGGATATTTCAGCGTTGGCGAAAGTTCTTCTTTTATGCGTCGGGAGATTACGTTTGGCTCAGAAACGATGTTTTCAATCCGGTTTCACAGTCCTGTAAAAGGAAAAAAAAGAGAAGTTATTGAACGGCAACCTAATCGGGATTAAAGGAGAACTATGAGGTGAGTGCTTTTCACTCGCCTCATAGTTCTAGCCGACCTGTGACAATGAGACTGTCACAGGTCGGCTCAGTAGATCGGGAGGTGAGCGAACACATACCAGCGTTCGCTCACCTCTCGAGAGCCGTGACAGGGGAGGGGCTGGATTCCCCCTCCCCGATCCGCCAGCGCTAACTGGCGGAACGGACGGGGGAGGGGGCGGGTACAGCTGGCTCTGCCTCTAGATAGGCAGAGCCAGCTGTGAGTCACGCAGCTGGGCCGATCCCGGCATAATTGTTGGGATCCGCTTCAGCTGTGGCGTCTCAGTATACCGCGAGCTGTAGCTCGCGGTATACTGAGCCTAGGGTGACGGGTGGACACTAGTTTGTGTCCTCCCGTTACCCTAAGGAGAACTATGGGGAAAAGCCTTAACCCCATAGTTCTCCTTTAATGCAAAGGAGGTTTATAAGAGAAATTCTATCGAAAGGACTAAGAAACCTCTTTCTTTTTTGGATAGAGAGGGGAGGTTTAAAGTAGTATTAAACTGTCAACCCTTTTTCAATAATAAATCCAGACCCAGCAAATATACTAGGGATGCACCGTTACTAGTATCGGTGCCAATGCCGAGTTTTTGAAATGCTCTGGTGCCTAGCCCAGTGCCCGAGCTTCCAGTATCAGGAAGCTAGTCGGCGAGTCATTACACGCTGCCCGGATTCCTGATTGACCGGAAAGCCAGCTCCATGCTACGAGGGAGCATAGAGCCGGCTTCCCAGCCAATCAAGAGGCCGGGCAGCGTGTAGTGACTCGCCGCCTAGCTTCCTGATTGGCCAGCTTCCTGTACGCCAAGTCATTTACCCCCCCCGGCTTTCTGATTGGCCAGAAAGCCGGCTTCATGGTTTCGTTGACGAAAGATTCAACAAATCAATATTATGCACAAGCGATATAAATAAGTTTTACCAGATGAAATCTATTATTATTCAGGATTTAATTTTAATTACAAATTATTTGTTGGGTGTACTCTTTAAGATCTTAAAGATTTAAAATCTAAATAAAAATGTAAAGATTTAGATTAAAGGCTTATAGAGAATTCAGTCTTTAAATAATTATACAGGATTTATATAGCGCCAACAGTTTGCGCAGCGCTTTACAAAATATAGGCAGACAGTGGTACAGTTACAATACAGGAGGATTAGGATGGCCCTGCTCGTAAGAGGAGGGGCAAGTGATACAAAAGGTAATAATTGTGTGGGGTGAGGTAATAAAGGGGTATGAGGATAGTTATTATGTTGTACATAAGGTAGGCTACCTACCCAAAGTGTAGCCCATCTTGGCAGCCGGTGAGAAGCAAAGTGACAGTGTTTCAGCACACAGGCCCCTGTATAGGTAAGTATAGAGCCTGTTCATTTACAGGATGCTCCTTTAAGTGCCAGTGACCATGTGATGTGTCGGCCCTTACCTGTGTAGTCACTCTATTACAGTGTACTGTTACAGGAGGCAGGACCTGAGCAAAGTGATTGACAAGCATGGGAAACTGTCAGCCATGATTAAAAGTGGAAGTTGTATTATGTTATCTTAAAGCTGAATTCAGGGCACATATGAATGCCGTTATAGATGAAATAAAGCACCACAATTTTTAATTTTTTTCCAATGCAAGAAATGTGTACCTGAATTTGACTTGGTTTCAGCCTCTTACAGCAGAGCTCAGACTGAGACAAGAAGCCACACAAGGAGCCAGTTTTGCTTATGTGCTAGCAAGGAGCATGTTATTAGGTGGAAAGAGCAGAGTGAGTCCATCAGTCTCCTGCTTCTACTTTGACTGTCCAGTCACAGGCTGGGGGAGGGACAAGACCTGTAAATTTTACTGCACTGTATCAGAGAAAAGACTGGTCTCCTGCCCTGTCAGACAGGACTGTGCTGTGTGGCAGAGCTCTGTAAATCTTAGGACTGATTAGACCGACATGCAACTTCTTGGGCAGGTAACACCACTCCCTTTATAGGTGCAGTATTTCATCTATGTATTTAGCTGTTTGCCAGGAGTTCAGCTTTATAATGCCCTGAGAGATTCAGCCTATACACTACCCCTAAAGTGAACCTGCGTGTAGTGGCGTAATTATAGTCATAGCAGCTCAGGTGGCTGCTATGGTGCCTGGGGATGGGAGGGGGGGCCCCCATTAGGTAGCAAGAGTAGGACTGGTTGCAGTTGACGACAACTCTAATCCCCTGCAAAGTCTACAGACGACTTCAATGCACAAGAGGAGTCGTTAGGATCTTGACATCATTATCAGAGCTCAGAGAAAGGTCATCGGGGGTCCCCCCATCACATTTTTGCTATGGGGCCCCGTAATCTGACGTTACGGCCCTGCCTACGTAGGTAGAATATAGGAGCAGCCATTGATGACTTGTTTTAAAAGGTAAAGAATTGGGCTCAGCCAGTAAATCTGAGAAGTCTGAACTCCGTTCTGTGCGCTTGTTCCAATCCATGCTCCCATTGAAGGTGTATGTAGTGTAATGTGCTCAAAGGTTCCATTAAGTAAACACTATAATGGCAGGTCTGGCTAGCCATCAGAGGATTAGTGGACCATGCTGGGATTTGTAGTACCAGTAGCTGCCAGGAGCCCCACGGGTTCCTCCGCCTCGGGCTGACGCGATGGCGTGCATTCCCATTCGCCGCATTGTGCAGCTCATGCTAGCCAAACAGACTGATGACTTGGCACGTGTGTCTGTATTGACATAAACAGAATCTAAATAGCGTGTGTTGTTTTTGGTTGTCTCTCCCGCAGACCAAAGCCAGATATTCACAGAGACCCACAAAGCGAAGTGAACAGTATTCAGTCTGCAAATTCAGTGACAAAGATCGGCAACTTTAACCACACTTCTAGGTAAGTGCCATTGACAAACGTAGGCGTTTCACATTATTGAAGTGCACCTACGAGTAAAACATCTGTTTGTTTTGCATTAATCAGGAAAGAACTCTGCTAGTTTATGTTTCGCAGTCTGTGTGCCATTGCAAAGATTTTCCTTCACTTCCTGTCCCGGGGACACAACAGGAAGCGAGAGAAAGGTTGCCATTGGAACTGTAAGATTCACCCCACCCCCTCTTGTTCTAGTGTCAAGTCTAATATGCACTTTGGACCACCTCTGTGTCCTTGACCATCATCAACAGGACAAATGGGGTGAATCTACCCACTGGGAACACACTTTAAAGGAGAGAGAAATACACTCCTTCCCGTAGTTAGAGCCAACGTGTGACATTGAAGCGGTTGCATGTCGGCTCCATAGATCGCGAACTGAGCGATCACATAACGCTGATTACTCCGTTCCTGATCTTCTCCCTGCAGAGAACGGTGGCAGTCCCTGCAGAGATTTCCCCTCTCCATTCCTCCAGCACTCATTGGAGGAACAGACAGGGGAAGGGGCGGGCTCAGCTGGCTGTGACTCTAGAAAGGCCGAGCCAGCTGTCAATCAGGCAGCGGGCTGGATCCTGACAATATTGTTTGGATCTTTCCCGGCTGCAGAACGGCTCTGCGCTGTCAGCATGTAACGGGCAATAGCCCGCTAGTTGCTGAGTTTTGGGTGACAGGAGGACATTAGTAAATGCCCTCCTGTGACCCGAAGGTGATCTACGACCAAAAAAAGCTTTGGCCATAGTTCTTTTTTAACATTGTTTTTTTGTAAATGTATATAATGACATCATAGTATAGAGTACAGAGGAATGCAGACAGTCTAATAAATCTTCCCCAATTCCAGTCCTCCCAGCAGTTCATGATTTAAAGGGAAACCAGTTGAGTTGTTACCGTAGTATTCACCTGATAGTCATTTTTTGACATGAATTTTACATTTTTAATTGTTTCTTTCCCTTGTAGATTTGTAACGTGCCCTCTAGTGGTCCTTGTCATTGTGGGATTTTGAATGCGAATCCCTACATGACTGTTGGGCTCAGCTCATTTTAGAACTGTGTCCACAAGCTTTTCTTGGGTTCAGAATTGCTCCTCTCCCCATAGAAGTCTATGGGGATGCAAAAGCAGGTCAGCAGGTCAATTTCTGAATGGTCTCAAAAGCACGCTGCATTTGCCCAGTGAAGATTGCTGACACACAGGGCCTTGCCCTTATTGAGAGGTTGCCGTTTCCGTGATTACTTGCTTAGATTTGTATCAGTGGACCCGTAACACACAACCATTGTGCAGCATTGCTGTGCATGAAGCAGAGCCTGCATTGTAAGGGTTGATATACCTTTGTTAAAAAAACAACCCATGCATTTAAGAAGCCCCATTAGATACCAATAAACTAAGCAGATTTTAAAAATCCTCAGTAATGTGTTCTCTATACCTAGAGGCCATTTGGGCCCCGCACCGAAACCTTCAGCAAAATCTCCCATTATTCTGCATACATAGCTCCGTCCTGCCTCATTTCCAGGATGAGTCAGTCATTAGACACTTACCCCCCAGCATCAAATGCTCAGCGCACTCGCTCTCCCGTCTCCACTGCTGAGCTCAGAAGCCGCAACAAAGGAGAGAGCGCACGACGCATGCACGTGGCTCCGAACAAGGAAGGCATTTGCGTCTTTGAAGCTGGGAACGTCTAATACCTGGCTCATCCTGGAAACAGGTCAGGATGGAGCTATGAAGAATATTGGGAGTTTCTGCAGCATACTTCGGTGGGGGTGCAAATGGTCTACAGTTATGGAGGATACGTTGCTGAAGATTTTTAAAAGCTGCTTTGCTACCTACTGGGGCAGCTTCTTGGCTGCATACCTACTGGGGCAGCTTCTTGGCTGCATACCTACTGGGGCAGCTTCTTGGCTGCATACCTACTGGGGCAGCTTCTTGGCTGCATACCTACTGGGGCAATAGGTTATTTCCTTTTTTTTTTTTTTTAAAGGTGAATTAACCCTTAAATATGACCAGTGTTTTTTTTGAGATGAAGAATTAGATTCCTTGTCAAGATTTGAAAGCGATGTCCCTGTTGGGAAGAGTTCTCATCACTTCCTGTCTTGGTGACCACAGAGGACGTGAGGAAAATCTTCCTAACAGGAACATGGAAAGCAATAAATACCTGACAATGGCTCTAACCATAACCCGGAAAGAAAGACAGATTTTATAGGAGAATGTGTCGCCATTGAAAAGATTTACAAGAACTTATTAAGTTTAAGGACTCATTTAGATGAGTGTACACGTCCGTAAAACGACCTGATCCCGGAAGGGACAGGTGCTGTGTGTAATTGCACGCAGTGGCCTGTTCTTCCCTATGGGAGGATGCGGCTGCATGCAATTAGATGCTGTCACACGCACACCAGGATCTGCACAGACAGTGTGCGTCCAAGTGCAGACACCCGGACCGGCACGGATGTGCATGTGACGGCATGTAATTGCATGCAGCCGCGTCCTCCCATAGGGAAGAAAGGGCCACTGCGTGCAATTACACACAGCACCTGTGACTTCCGCGGTCACTTTATGGCTGTGCACGCCGTCTGAATGATCCCTAAATCCTGTAGAATTTGACTTTTATTGCTTCTGCATGTTTGATGCTTTTACAGGTGACTATAACATTCCCCTTCTTACTTTATCACCGTTTTTGTGGCAGAGCTTGTGTACCTTCAGTAAAGACCCTTCTGTTTGTTTTTACCACCAGGCCCAGGCTGAAAAACGTGGACAGAAGTACCGCACAGCAGCTGGCGGTAACCGTGGGCAACGTGACCGTCATAATCACAGACTTTAAAGAAAAGACTCGATCTTCCTCCACCTCGTCCTCCACAGTCACCTCCAGCGCGGGCTCAGAACAGCAGAACCAGAGCGGCTCCGGCTCGGAATGCACAGACAAAGGCTCGTCCCGTTCCTCAACCCCCAAGGGCGACATGTCTGTGGTGCACGACGAGTCTTTCTGAAAAATAAATTTAAAAGGAAGAAAAAAACAAAATATTGCACATTAATTTTGGCAGAAGATACTCTGGATTGGGGGGAGGGGGAGGATCGGAAGTTCCAGGACCTCCATCTGCCGCTGTTTATATTCCTGGA